>NC_071289.1:24465000-24765000 GCF_943734705.1 Anopheles coustani | reverse complement strand
GCCCGTTGCCTCCATCATCGTATTATTTGCCTTCATGTTGGATTCAAGCTGAGTCAGCTTTCGTTGTAAAGAATCCTCTCTTTCCTTCATATTTCGTTTGACTTCCTGCAAAAAACATGCGGAAGGTGTTATTCTTCGATTTAGAAACATTTCGCACTGAATAATTTCATACAGCTAAAGCGCGTTCCAATGCGTCCAATTGGTGGTCCTGCAACTTTACATGTTGTTCGATATTCTGTAAGCTGGCTAGCAGAATGTCGACTTTAGTCATGACTGATCCTAACCCTAATTCATCTGCTGCAGAAGAGTGAAAAGCTAAGGCTATGCTGTAATACAGTAACAGGTCAAACACACGGCACTTCATTGTCTAGCAAGGGAACGACAAAATGCCTTCACTGTTAGAACACCCAACGATCGATCACTACGAACACCTAATGTTCGTGTCTGGGACTCGGTACTATTCCGAGCGTTTTGAAGAACAGTTGAATAGCTCAGGAGATGATAACAAGCGTTTAACTCCGGTAGTGTTGGTGCGAACTGTGAATTAACCCTTAAGACAACATGATCAGATAGTAAGGCAATTTATTTGGTTAGTTATGTTTCGAAAATCGATCCCACCAATCGTTGATTAATATTGCTTTAAGGCTCTCCATGTTTTGTATGAATTTTAATGGGTATTCAATAGATGACCGTTACAAAAATGCCCCGCTCTTCCATTATCAGTTGACGTTGGGTTCTTTAAAGCTGACATCTTCATTTTTAACGACTGTATTTACAAATTCTCTGATAAACTTATTATCATCAGCAAAGAACTAAAATAATACCAATAAATAATTGTGGGTAGAATATTTAAACTGTTTGCGAGATTGTAACGGCAATTCCCTGATCAGTGTGTTGGTGCGTGTTTCTCGCGCCGTATGGTCAAACATTGAGGCTAATGAGACGAAAAACCTGTATTTTATTGATAAGCACCAAGCAATCATGCAACAAAATCGACCCGCATTCAAAAAACTAAACTTAGTGTCTTTAGTTCAATCCAGAAAAGTAGAAAAAAGAAAATAATTTCTTTAATTAATTAAAAAAGGATTTGAGATTATTATACGTGAGTATTATTTTTACGTTACGCGTGATCATTTTTCATAAAATATTTGTTCTAAAAGATTGCTAATTTACAATTTGTAAAAGCTTCCTTAGGATTTATGAGTCATGGGTTACAAGATCCAAAACGTCACCGAATTTTGAACTGCTGGTGAAAAATATTTTTGACCACTGCAAAACAACTCAAAAACTAAAATTATACAATTATGAAAGTATTAATTATGTTTAATACTTTCTTTTTCTTTTCTCTTTAAAACCGTGAACGGCCATCTAAAGACGATCCATAAATCTTATTTCATTCTCGTTTCATTCTCAAACTCATCCAACCCATCCCCCGGCGACCGGAGCAGCACCCCGAAAGACCTGGAGGACGTCTCGAGCTATCCGCGCCTGTTTGCCGAACTGCTCGGCGACGGCTGGACGATCGATGAGCTGGAAAAGCTGGCCGGCCGCAATCTGCTGCGGGTGTTCGAGGACGTCGAGAAGGTGCGGGACAAGCAGCGACTTGCGGGGGTGCGACCGTACGAGGACATTCCACCGGTCGTTCGACCCGAGGAGCACATGAACTGCACGACGAATAGTTAATGGACCACCGAGGAGGTCAAAGTGGCATCACTCGACAGCGAGGGTAACAGCGAGACGCTCGAGGCTTGATTGGCTCCATCTGGTTTCCCTTTGACCGAAAAGAGGGGGTTTTGACAATGGAACGGTGAAACAACTTGCCACAAGAACCACGAATGTGGAAAATGATCGGTGCTAACGCATGCTGCCAAAAAAAGCACCATTCGAGGGCACAAAAAACCTCATAACCTGATAGTATTAAGCGAAAATGAAATGCCTTTTGGAAGTCGAACGATTTTTGTCACACAATCATCAATCGCATGTCGAAAGAAAAAAAAGAAAGAAATAAAGTAAAATTATATTCGAAGAGCAGAAAAATTTTTTCCCTCTTAGAGAGTAATAGTGTGATAGTTATTACTTTTTAGTTGATTGTAAACTGTTGTAAATTTTATATAGTTTTCACACACAGGTACACACATCTATTGAAAAGCTCTTGGCGTAAAGTATAAGTGAATGTAGATACAATACTTTCGTGACCTCTGTTCATATTAACCGTTGTTTGGACTACATAAAGCTGATGCCAGACTCGAGATTTCTAGCGCGTGTTTGTTCTGTCTCCTTAAGTAACACCATTGTGGCATGAGTAAACCATATTTTCTCCTATCCGGTACCAAAACTGTTTGTTTGTTAAATATTGTTATTACGAATCTAAATTTCCATTTCAATACTTACCGTATACCGTATTACAACAACATTGAGAAACCATTATTAAGCTGCTAATTGTATTCAAATATTCAACAACTTCACGAAACATCATTCTTATAAATGCCATTGAGCGCCGATCAGTTTTTAAGTAATGCCAATTAAGTGATTTCCAATCAACGGTTATGTTTGCATACGGACCGTTGAAATTCGCTTCGCTACAATCCAGGTACCACCAGGCCCCACGCATTACCTCCGCACAATGATACTTGTCAGTCAGATCATTATCGCTATCCTTGGTGCTGAATTTCATGTCTTTGTGAAGCACCATTGTATCACCAACCGTTCCATTATACTCGCCTAATGCAATACTATATTTGTCACTTTCACTGCGGATCGAAAATTGATCGTAGTAAGCAAAGCCATGGTTGCCTTCGTAATCTCGTAGTTCTATAATCAGCTCATTCCTCCGGACCGAAGTCAGCTCATGCAGATACTCCAAGCCTAACCAAAACTCGCCGTCGAGGTCTCCGAAACCCTCGCGGTATTCACTCCAATTCCGGAAGAAATCAATCTTGCCATTGAAGCGATACTGAAAAACTGTCCAACCACCGCCGAAAGCCTCCTGTTCACAATAAACCTGAATTATTTGACCTGAATTTGGGAGTTTAATTTGGTATTTTCCGGGCTTGGTTGGTACTTCCCTGCATGACCTATAAGGTAGAATAATGTCAGCCGTTGTAGCAGGTCTCAAAGGGTGCAATGCAATATTAGTTTCGTTTTTGATAAATGCTGTTTGGGTGTTGTTGATCTGTTCGGCTATGGCTTGAATCTCCTTGAGGGTTATATGTTGAGCACTATCACGAGGTTCGATCTTCATTGCAAACTCATTTATCTTTTCAATGGGTTTGTTCATCCATTCATCTTGTTGATCTCGATTCATCTGGAACACCTCCTGCAAGATACTATCGTTTGTTTGCACTGTTTTCTCCAACGACGTCAATTTATCCTGTTGAGATTCGTCTTTGACTTTCAAGATCCGTTTTGCTTCCTACAAACAAAATTATCTTACATTAATTCCATTCTTCAAGTATAGCACCATCTATTTGCTGATCCCTACATCTCACCTTAATCGAAAGTTGCACTTCCTGCAAAGTGTAATCTTTTGCCGTCATGTTGTTTTCAAGCTCAATCAGCTTTCGTTCCAGCGCGTCTTCTCTTTCCTCAACATCGCGTTGCAGTTTCTGTAAGAAACATACGAAAGCTCGAGGTTTGTTTAAACAAGCATTGAATAATGTCTTACAGTTAAAGCGCGTTCCAATGTGTCCAGTCTGCGGTCCTGGCCACAACCATCTTGTAACTTCATATTTTGCTCGATGTTCTGTAAGCTGGCTTGCATAGTTTCAAGTTTACCCACGATCGCCTCTAAACCTAATCCATCTGCAGCAGAAAAAGGTTGAGCTAAGCAAAGCACACTGATATACAACAACACGGTAAACACACGATATTCCATCGTGAAGCCAGGGAACAACTAAACGCTTTCACTGGCACATTTACTCATAACGTCTAATCAACGTGTGATGGGATCGATCAAGAACTGCATGAGCATATTTTTCAATACACTTATGGTCATAAGAGCAGAACTGAGGTGTACTTATGGCTAGGTTTATTGGCTTGTTAAAACTACCTTCTTGGAAGATGCCATTGTTGGTCGAGGGGCAAGCTTCCCCAGTCATACTTTACGAGCTATGTTGTGATCCAATGCTAACTGATCATCAGTAACTGAGTATCATTTGAAGCTCAAGTTTGTTACTGTACTGTTTGGAAATTATTTATTAACAGGTGGTTCTAAACTGTACACCAGCCGTGTGCAGCTGTGGTCGATCCAGAAGCATAGCAAAGTAAAACACCGAAACCAAGCTGATAAGCACAATTACATAATCAGTGTACTGCTTCGCGATTCTTACGAAGTACGGTAAAATCTTGTCGAATGTGTCCGGAGCGGGCCAATGTGGCAATAACTATGCGTTGTCGTGTTTGAGATAAGAAACAAAGCCAGCGGACAGGGGAACAAATTGGATTGCAGCGGGCAATTTCTTAGTCATAGAAGTCAATGTAATCAATTCTCCCATTCCTTTCAATTGCGTATTTTTTTCTATTAATTTAAAAACTATCCGTTTTGTAATCCATTTCTGTCCTTGATATTCACTAAGAAAAGTAAAATATCTGACAAAACATAGCTTCTCGAAAGCTGATAGTTGAAGGTTCGAAGGTTCAAATTGAAATTTGTTAAACATATCGTTACATTCAGTCAATTTAAGTTGCTTCGGAACTGGAAAATGAGAAGCCGTACTTAGAAGCAAATATAGTATAAAATAACATGTGCATGGATTCCTTGCTTTCGAGTGCAGCTTGGATGATTTTCGTCGAAAAACCAAAAACCTCTTGGTTCAAATACCATAAACTAAATGCTCCGAACTGGCGGACTCATGCACGTTCCTTTTTTCATTTGAATCTACTCTTGCTCGGTGTTCATGCATTTACAAATGGTATGGTTCTTATTCTCCCACCGACCTTCTGTAAACCATTGCACGGTGGTTTCACCAATTCCTTTCGAGTCAATTTATTTAACCTACAACAGCTCTTCTTGCCTTTAGGACACTCGCCTCCTCAAACTGCCAGATTCCGCAAAACAAGAACCTGAAGCCGAAGCCAACCTCACATTGCTGCACAAAACTAAAACAGTGTGTTGCATTCCATGACTGATACCTAAACCAAAATTGAAAGGGGATGAAACAACTGTGGAAAGAAAGAAGAACGAATCTTTCCACATAAGAGTTAACCATTTTCTTCTCGATTAAATTTAGCCTCCATCTCCACACTTTTGCTCCACAATTTGTGTATAGGAATGCTCTATTCTACCACCCCGGGGTATCCGAGATTATAAGACCACCCGACTCACGGGGAGTCAGTTAGATAAATGTGTGCTGTGACCTCCTTCAGCATTGTAAACCGCGTACAACTTCCGTTTAATGTTACCGCTCGTTAGCTCAAATGTAATTTTAATTAGTTTTATTGCTTATAAGCCCGAATGTTTTACGACTGGCAATGAACTGGTACGTTGACATTGGTCCAGCATTTGTACTACGCTGAAAACAGGATGAAGAATATGGAATAGATTTCGTTTATGGTCAAAATTATTTACCTCTCACTGCAGAGGCGGATCA
This sequence comes from Anopheles coustani, assembly GCF_943734705.1. NCBI lineage: Eukaryota > Metazoa > Arthropoda > Insecta > Diptera > Culicidae > Anopheles > Anopheles coustani. Next base: position 24,759,412 of record NC_071289.1, on the reverse strand, counting down.
ATCTATTCCGGGGCCCCAAGCGGTAGGGTAATCGGGGCACTGCAGATATTTCCATTGCCCTACATGTTTCTATACCATTGAACAAAGTTGAACTTGTTTGATTGTGGTTTGTAATCAATTGTATATATTTGCAGTATTGTCATGTCTGCGGTTGTTATGTTTTTCCATAGATATCAATTGATCGATATAGGAAATATCAGGAGAAAAATTTAAATTATTACTAAAATATAAAGCCGCGTTAGTGTTTTTATTCCTTTTCCTTTATTTGCTTGTTGATATGTAACTCTTCATATTCAACTAAGGAATCTTAAATTTTTTTGAATAGTTTTCTAAGATCTGAATCTTTCTGTTCAATGTGGTCGGCATCCAAGTCCCTAACCGAGACGTCATGATAATTTTCTATTGATAACTACTCTTTATAATACTTTTCTCAATATAATTTCATTCTTTTCTTCCCTTTTTTATCAAACTAGGTAAAACGGCCCGGTTACACGGCCCAGTTACGGGACCCAGTTACAAGAGCCGGTAACAGTGCCCGTTTACAGGGCCCGTTTACAGGGCCAGGTTACAGTGCCCGGTTACAGGGCCCTTTTACAGCGCCCGTTTACAGGACCCGTTGACTGGCCCTGGTTAAAGGGCCCGATAACACGGCCAATTTACATGGCCCGGTTATAGTGCCCGTTTTTTCTTTTTCTTCTTCTTGGCATAACGACCTCTTGGTCATGCCTGGATGTCATGTCATGATCATGTGGATAGTCAGTCCTCTCGTACAGGGGAGGGTCCGGCCTCGGTTGGGATTCGAACCCACGCCGTCGAGGTGGTGAGCCCCGGCGCTCATGGGCCGATTTTCTAACCGGCGCTACCGCTCGGCTGTCGCGGACCCCCTTTGGTCGTATTCATTCTTTGCAAAATTCTATTTAACCTGGAATATCATTAAATAAATTGTCATTATCGGTCATTAAATAAATTTCAAATTTAGGCATTTTATTAACAATGATTTTGCTTCCTGAATTGTCCCTTTTCCCTGTTTTTCATTTTCAGCAGTAACTATTTTATTTAACGCTTCCTTGATTTGCTGAAATCCAGCTTTGAATGCTGCTATTATTTTTGTGATCCACATTGCCCTTGGGGCCCCCAGGCAGCGCGAGCCCCCCCCCCTCGCGGCCGCTTAGTCCGCTTACCGTTAGACCCACTGCTGCCTCAGTGCTAAGCCTGCCTGGACGCTGTTCTTACGAGGCTTATAGAAACCCGACGGTTTAAAAGGGTTTCGGTTCCATACTGAACCCTTAAAGATGTATCAGTGTAGATACTGAGCCCAACCGTATGGACATAGCTGTGCCATTCGGACAGTTTTTTTAATGTTCCGTGTAGCAAGTCACTCAGTTTCTAATGCAAAGTATGTAATTACGGTCGACTGTTTTCAAATAAACTCCTGAGTGGATTCCGCTTTCCATAATCTAACATGCGGTTTAATGTTGCTCAGTGTGTTACTATTGCATCGATGCTCTCCATTGAATTCTTATTGAGCAAAACCTGTACAGAATGCAATCCATTAATGCGAACCTAATCGTCTTTTGACTACAAGTAAAATATCGTTCTTCTCAAGCTTTACTCACACAAGTAGTACCAAAAAGAAAATTCATTTAACCTTGTCGTTGACTGTTCGTTCGACTACGTCTTTAAATTGCCCCATCAAGACATGGTTTTAAGGAAAAACTCCCAGCACACATCCGGCCGCAGGAAACGTGTTTCATTGAACGAGGTGAAAAATTCAAGCAAGTACATACAAACTTAGAAACAAATGGTGCGAAAGATGGAGCTCGAAATCCATTTACGTTCCACAGCATAAATTCTTCTCGAGTCTGTCGTCGCCCAAACCACGACTGAATGCCAAGCTAAGCTGATGGACACGAAAACACCTGCAGCGAGAACCAATGAAGAAATGGAGGCAGAAAAATATTCAAATAACTTTTCGCCATCCCTATCGTCACCATCATTTGTACGGAGCTGTTTGGGAGTTTCGGGCGGTCTTTATACGGTTGTCAGTGGTCCGTCTTATGTTGTCGTCGAGATTGAGAGAGGTTTTGTCAATAGTCATCGCCAGCTGGATTCTTTCCGCATCCGGCTCTGGTCGATTTTTGAAATCGGAAACGATTTATTCACTCAGGCCTTCGTCGCTTCCAAATCTTAATCCAATTGAATCTGTGAAAGGAAGCTGTCAGCATGTTCTTGTAGGGAGAAAGAGGATGTTCTTCGTACAGGCAAAGTATTACACTGAAATTTAATTTAAAAATTCAAATGAGACCACCAACGTGGAATGAAATCCCTTTCAGGCGTGATTCGGAAGCTAAAGTATGTTGCTTTATAGAAATATTTCTAGTTTTCATATTCCTCAGCTTTATAAAATGTAATATTTCTATCCCGATTACATTACTGGTCAACAATTTATCATCAAAATGGGAAATAAAATAGATGATTTCAATGGTATTTCAAATCGTATTGAATATTTTCAATTAAAATACATTTTGCTTCTCTTCTGAGAACATTATTGTATTGTTTTAAATTTATTTTCTTTTAATGTGATGTAAGTATGATGAACTATGTTTTTCATAATGTAACTGTATTTTAAAAAGAAATCGAAAAGATTATAAACTGAATAAATTGGTAAAAACCTTTTTTGCTCGACCAACGGCATTGTCTTCTTAATGTTCAAATTATTGTAAGTTGCTTCGAGGAAACGAACGTCGTGAGCATTGAAAATAAACTGTAAATATTGCAACAGCTTAAGTTGGCCAACACCATTTCAGCAAAACCCAATTTCATTAAACCAAATGACACTCGATGATCGCTCTTGGTAGTTCCGAGTCGTGCTCGGAAAAACTTACCTAATGCTCACTTTACGCTGCTAATCACGATTATGTCCGTGGGGAAAAGTGTGGATCAATTTTCCACCCGGGTCCCGCTAGGGGACAGTTTTAACGGTTTCAGAAGGCAAAGTTTCTCCTCACAAAACCTCACGTTGGACCGGCTGAGGCGAAGCCAGAGCAGAAGAGTGTTTACAGAAATAATTAACATACGAATCCAATAAAGCTTCCCGTTGGTAGCGCTCTTACCGATTTCCCTGGGCCACCGTAGTCTCCGCCTTGACTGCGTGCTAGAGTGGGCACTATCTTTTGTGACATTAGTTCTTATCTTTCCTTGGAAAGAGTCAGTGTGGACCAGAGTCTGCGGCAAACAAAACACAATAATCCCAATCAGGTGCACTTACGACCCACTTGCCAACTTTGTCACCAGGAAAGATAGAAACATAACATGGAGGGTTGTTTTACATTCCCTTCGTGTCCATAGACCTTCCTCCAAACGAAGGGAGCTGTCGTAAAGTCAACCATCTTAGACAAAATTTTGAGCTGAAAGCAGATTAAATTGGTCCCCAACAATAATATTGCATGGGAATGTTTGGTATTTCGACTAAGAGTTTTGAAAACCAAAATCTATTGCCAACTCATAGACTGAGTTGTTCGTTGTTAGTCAGGTCTAAGCCCCTACAAAAGATTAGAAGCCCAAGTAGCTAAAAAAATTATAATCTAAAATCTTGATATATAGTTCTAAAATTATAATGTTCCAAAATCTTGAACCATTTCCAACGTATAACAAAAATTACATTGAACACATTTTTATTATTTTTCATTATTATTATTATTTGCGTAAATAATCTACCGAAGAAGCGTAAATGTTTTGTGAATTATCTAAAACTGTTGTTAGAATAAGAACGCTGTTTGTCGCACAGCGGAAAATGGACATAACATGCACTCGCAAGCTTTAGACTCTCGTTGGAATACAAACATGAAACGCTAATGTCAAACGACTAGTAATTGAGATGATAAATTTATCACCTTTGTCGATCGTCTTCCGTTCGGGAAGCACGGCATATTTCAAAGCCCAGAAACAATGAGAACATATGTTCATCCAACCTACCGTGACGATCTAGTTTGCTTGTTTTCGGTGGAAGGATTGCGTGCGTTTGTATTATGTTTGAAACCTGTAAACATTGGAATGGTACAACCAATCACAAAAGCATTTCGCTGTCCGTTTGATTAAATCATCAAAGATATGTTCCAGTACTGCTTAGCCACTACAAGCTTTTCTATTCCATTTCAGCATCATTGTGCTCTATTTGAATCCATTTGAATCCATTGTACGCTGGTGCTGTGCCTTTTGAACAATAAGAACCATTGAACCTAACTGATTAAAAAATTAATTGATTTCATCAGCGGCAAGTACCGCTCTTAGCAACACGGACATTTACCCTGCATTAAATGTCCGAAAAAATTTATACTGTAGACCTGCTGGTAATTTCAAAGCTATTCATTCTTGGAAAGAAGATCTTTAGCAGAAAACTTGACAAATTAAGTGCGTACTTTAGTGTCATTAAAATACTGTTCAAACATACGTAACATTGTACGTTACGTATTATCAGAATAAATTACAATTATAGACTTCTTGCAATCGTTCAGAATTATCCATATTTAATTAGAATTTGATATACCACAATGTTTGTGGGAATTTTGACAGACTTCTATGCTTTCATAATCAGAAAATTCAAACTCTTCAGTGGGAGTTAAGTCTTTCTATAATTGTTATTGATAGCCTTTGCTATGAGGTATTCTACATCTTCTAATCATAGAGAGTTGAAAACAAATATTGAACAATCGAATAATATACATGTCACTGGAGCTCGATAATTCTCTAGGGCTTTGTGCGGCTTAGCACTTTTCTGATTCTGATATTTTAAATGGGCAGTTCAACAGAACTAAAACCGGCTTCTTAAATCAAGCTGTTTTGTGAAAGCGAATCACTAATTACGCCATTAATCCTGTTCATTCCGGTCATAAATCTGCTTCTCGTAGCACGGAATTGTTTCCGAGCAAGAATGAGTGAATAATAAACTTACTGGCTGAATGACTTAGATGCCTCTAATAAGTTTTCACCATTTCAATTCTGAGGCACTTTAAAGACTATCGATCTGATGAGTTGCCTAATGCCATCTTTAGGTAGTTGTTTGATCCGATGGATGGTATGCTTGAATTATTTCCTAGTTTATGAATATGGAGTGCACTAGTGGCGTCATTTCTTTACACTGTCATAAACATCAACACCCGTCAAACGCTCGCTCTTCAATATGTAGCGCATACATCTCGATGCATCGGTTTAAGGATAGCTGCACTGGTCTAGATTTCACTGCTTTTGATAACCCACTATGGTCAAGACTCACTGTGAAGGGGCACACGTTTCTAGGACGTTGCCGAAAATCGATGATGATTGCGGACCGTGAGGTTTATCGGACCACTCCATTTCCAAGCGCAATGACGATTATTTATTATTCATCTGGCCTGTCAGAATTGCAGATGCGCTCCATTATACGGTCTGAGCAGGCACTCGGATGTGACCAGGTTGGCGGCTACCTCACAGTTGTCGTCGACGAGCAGGAAAGCTTTTCTGCCTCGTATGGTCAACTCGTCCATCTTTTCCGCACGCTGAGATTCCATCTAGCGGGATGAACAATACTGCGGCTAATTTTAAGCTTACCGGTGCCATTCCCATTCCAACGATGGTTCTCTTTGCTCCATTTTCACTGATCCATTATCCAATTCGATTGCTACTTTTCAGCATAAGCAGCGTTTGAAGCGGAAACGATTGGAATGAATACTTTGTTGACCATACGCCAGAAAGCTTTATCCGGTAATTGTGCTCACTTGCGTAGTGTTTAAGACCATTAGTGTGCCGTTGGCAAAGTCGTTTGGTTCGCTTGGAATGTTAAATTAATTTTCTCCGGTGTACTTTCTTTTGAATTTTTCTAATATTAATAGGGTTTAAAATGATTGTATTGTTTTAGTTTCAGAAGCTTTAATAGCTTAAACTGTAAAACAAATGAACTTTAAAACAAATGGATGAACCGTAAAACAAATAGTTTAGTTTTACTGTAAGGGACCATTGTTTTATTGAGTAACTTTTTTTGTGAAAGTTTTCCTGCTTTTGTAAACATTTTTAAAATTTCTTCGTTCCTTTTTTGACATAGCACAAATAATGTTAATACAAAACGTATCCTAATAACCAACAATCGATTATGCAAAACGGTGCAAACGAATAATTTGCACATCTGTCGTCTACAGTCCAACGTCTGACAAACATTCGCCAATGAAGTAAACGATCGCCATGAGAGTTTTTAGCTAAGCAGCCAAAGCCATGAAAAAGTAAACGAAAAGAGGAACTTAATCGTGTCGTGTGTATTGCTTTCGGAGACTAAACTCTCTCAACGCAAAACGATTATAACAGACACCGGTCCTGCGATGGTTGTTGATGGTGATTTACTGCCGAACGCGAAGGTGATAGAGCCAGCCAGTACCATAAAGGAAGAACGGACTCGTAAACAAGCTTCTTATCATTCGGAAGGATTTTGCTTTTCCTTGGTGTGTTGTTCATACATCTTTCGGAGCGTAAAAGCGGCCTATGCTACCCCAGGCAAGCACGACACCCCTGGGGGTGTTATCTTAATTATGCGGTTGTTTGTCTGCTGCGGTCCGGACCCGGAGTACTCGCTGCTGAGGTTGAGCTACTTGGGAATTGACGTTGATTGCTAATGCATCAAAAGTGGATCAACACCGGGATACCCTATCCCTTACACAAGCAATACGGCAGCGTTTAAAATAGCGGTGAAGGTCGGTGAGGAACCACTCCGTGGATGGGAAACTTTCGTCTGCTTTTACAACGCAAACAATCAAACCAGCGTGCGCACCAAATCGGAAGCAACTACTCTGGCTTTGCTTGATCAGGCTAAAGTGGTCGATCAGGCTCGGGTACACACTTTGAACCGGGATTGTTGACACATGCTGAGTGCTGATGCTGCCCTCCCGAATGCTCTCCTTGTGGTGGGCGGGGGATGATTTATCGTTTGAATATTCATGAGCATAAATTAAGCGTTTCGGCTGTTTTACGGGTGGGAAAGTTTAGTTTCAATAATTGCAACTTTTGTCGCCCAACGTCGTTCAGATCCCTTTTCGGGTAGTTTCCCCAATCAACCGTGGCCTTTTAACAGCGGAAAACAATGACGTTCAGCCGGAACTCTCCGGCCGACAAAGGGTTCGAAGTCGTGAGGATGGTAAGTTTGAGAGGTGGCCTTGCCGGCGGAAATGGTGGTTTGATTTGCAGCAACAGGGTCGGTATATTTATGGGCAATGGCACAACTCTTGGGTACAAGTTGCTCGTTTTTGCTGGCCAACGCTGAACGCGCTGGTGCATGATCAGCACTTACAGTGGACCGTGTTTGGGGTAACTTTATTAATTACTGTCGGCAGCAAAATTCACTTAATGGAAGTTATGCGATAGACCAACACTGCTACATTGGGCTCGGATTATACCAAAGAAATTTATTGCATGAATTCCGAAAGGAGTATTCATAAAACATATGCAATGAGTTTGTAAATTACTATTCAAACATATTCGAAACCATTTGAAATAATTCAAAATGTTTAAGCACTGAGATATGTACCGCAAGTTTAATCGTCCTGTAAAAGAAATTTTCATAATAAGTAAAATCAAAAACAAATTTAAAATTGATTTGAAAACCTAATTAAATTGAAATAATCCATCTTTCTTATTCTTCTATCCATTTTGCACTACAAGAAGTTTAACATTTACGGATCATAACTCTCTCTCATTCGTGCGCTCTACTCAACTAGAAACGCAACCATTGTATGCGCTTGTCTCTTCACTTTATAATAAAATTGAAGATGGTATAGCACATTCCAATGAAAGATGGTGTAGCATTTACCTCGCCCTTCGCTAGATAAAGCCCTTCGCAAGTTTATGCAATCTAAACTGTTTCCTGCAAACACTGCGTCCCAAAACTTACCTAGTGGGTTGATCTACGGTAGGAAGAGTGAAGCTGCAACCGTTGCATAAATGGTTAATTGAAGATGAAAAACTGTCAATGTTGCCTGCGTCAATGTTGGCTTGTTGTGTAGACGATTTTCGCGGACATCACCGAAGTGCATCCGAGGTTGGCCCAGAGGGGAATTGTACTGCCGCATTGTAAAACATGTTTGCCGACGAGTTCTGTGAGATTATTTTGGACCCGCTTACAAACCCCGATGGATCGCGGCTTGCAGAAAATTTCATACCAGGATGAAACGAAGCGCTGAATTTAATCGGTCTCTATTATGCAAGCCGAATTTCCCATTGGATTTGTATCAGTTGTAGAGTCGAAACCACTCAACGCACAGTTGCTTGCCTGCATCTACTTTTGTTATCGCTGGGCTTGCTCCTGTCTTCCAACGTGCCTGATTTTAATCAATAACTGGTTTCCTACCGGGAAAATACGGTGTTAGGCAAGATGTAGTGCAATTTGAAGAACATTTTGCATCCTTGTAATGGTTGCGAAAGTTCGAAGAAGTTTTCGTCTTTTCACCATCAATTACACTTCTGCAAGGCCTTCGGCGTTCTTGTTTTCTTTAATTTATTCGACCGGAACCGAAAGCACAAGAAACGATTACAGAGTTATTAAGTAACAAAACAGTTTTCGATACAAATGCACCTCTGGCATTTTAAGTAATACCTTCGTTAGTTGTGCTATAAAAGGTCCGACTAATTGTTGTCTTAAGCACAATCCTTCAAGTATACGTTTTAATTTTGAGCAAGAAAAACAAGTTTGAAGTTGAGGTGCTAGCAACTTTGAAAAACAACTCCTTAAATAAAAAAATACTCCTCACACTATCAATCATTTATAAAGACAGGCTTTAAAACTGTTTGCTGAAAAATTTAAAGAACTTATTTTACTAACAAGAACATATCTATGTTTACTTTACAAATTAAGGTGAACAATGGAACAATGAAAGTATGATAATAGTGTCCGAAATAATAAAAAACGGATGGTTTTTAAATTAAGCTAGCACTAGATAGTTTATCTGCAGAGAATTTGAGTTTGCTTTCAATTTCTTTACCATTACCAACAGTTTTGTCACAATCAACAAAATAAAACTATGACCTCAAAGTGCAGTGTTTTAGTTTGTTAAAGCTCAGTACATCGTACACGGAACCGTGCAGGTCTTAATTTTCCAAGACGACCGTGCTGCCGGAGTCCTATCGTTTTTACGGTTTCACCGTTGCTAGCTATCGAACTCTAACAGCAGTTTGAAAGAAATTCACTGCTAAACTCGGTATCGAAAGGTACTACCTAGCTACTGCAACAGAAACTGGGAAAAGGGAGAATTTATACCAACTAACTTTTGCCATCGGTTGCGAAGGCGATTCTGTGCCTGCGATTCTCCAACAGGGAAAAAAGCGCATCTTTGGAACGACCGTTTGGTCAAGAGCAAAGCCCCGACAAAGTTGAGTTGAAAAAAACTATGAGTCACATAAAAAAAATTGGAGCAAAATCGTGTACAGGCGGTGTTTGTCTGTTAGAGTACTAGAAATAAGAGAAGGAAAGAGGACAGCGCAACGAAAAAAGTCAAACTTATTTTCGCAATACGAAACCGCAGCCGCCGATCGGAAGGGACAACTGAACCGGAACAACAAACATAACGAGCCGACGAGCGGAAACCAATCGGCAACATGAGGCACGTAGGCGGGAAAACCATACACCACGGCCTGTTATGGTGAAACGACGGAATTGTTGTTGTTATGCTTTTTTCATTAGTTGGAGTGGAGCATAAATTTGAATTTTATCGACGTCTTTGGTCGCTATTTTCGCGCCTGGAGTATCACATTGTCAGTCCAAGTATGGACGGTGAGAAGGTCTTCGGATGTTGGTTTGGCGTGCTGAGTGTTGCTTTCAAGTTTTCTGTTTCAATGTTTTGTCCCCATCTTTGCTAATGTTTCGCATTTTTTTTCAGCAACTGTTGCTGGTTGTAGAATGGTCTAATGTGTTTCTACTTTTTTATGCATTCCTACAGTATCAAAGCAACAGCTTTTATCTGTAGGAAGATTGCGTGATTTGTAATGATCTTCGATTGTTTATCTAGTTACATTTATAGAAAAACGAAATTTAAAGTTACATTTTGAAAGCATCGAAACAAAGAAAGCTGTGCTGAAGCTGAATAGCAGAATATCATGAGATTAATTCGCTAGCTTTTACTTCATGTGACGTAACTAGATAGACTGTTGAAATCTTTGAAAAGTCACATGTATGTTTGTGACATCAAAACATCATTAAAATGTACTCATATAGGCTAGATTAAGCATTACAAGAAAAATTGAATAGTGGTGAGAAATCATTTCAATAGTAAAATAAGTTAACACCTTTCCTTTACGCTTCAATTGTGTTTTATTAATGCTGCAGTGCTTGAGGAATGCATTCAAACTAATGGATCAACTGGGATTAGGTATTTTGTTCTTTTATTCTTCTCCCAGCGTTCGCCAGTTTTAAAGCTTGATAAATGCTTTCTATATCATCTGGAGTTATTTCAGTTAATGCTGCAGAGTATACATTTTCTCTACAAACACTCACAGAAGCTCAGTACGTTACCATTCAACTTTGTCTCGGAAATGCATCTCAACCAGACCGGAAGGTTCTCTAATCAGTGGTCCTGGACAAAGGAAGGATTACTGTCGCTCGTGGGATTTCTCGGCAAATTGTTGATCGAGAAGAAATGTTGCTAAACCCCTTGTGATTAAATGACCGGTTGAAGGGTTTTCTGGGGTGGTCGAGCAAGCGAGAACTCACTGCCTGAAATGTCGCATAAATTCATGTCCCTCCGGGTGAAGTGTAATAATCCTTCTATGTCTTCACAGATGCAAATTCACCCAAGTTGAAGATGACCGGAGTGAACTCCATTGTAATATGGTTCATATGGTCGAACGGTGGCTAACTGTTTGACCTGTGTGAACTGTTCTGAACACCGCTCCAAAATGCTTGTTCAAAACTTGAGTTAAAGAGACTATGAAAGATAGCCTTTTAAATTAAGGTATTTAACTATATAATAAAAAGTTTAAAACATATCAATACTGCAGATTCATATTACGAAATATGATAGAAATTTTCAGATTTATTAAACAAAGAGAGATTAAAAATATATACATCTCTTGCGCAATATTTTCCAGTTGTTGCAAAATGCTACGAAAAAAGATTGCTTTCTCGGTTTTTAAATATAGAAACAAAACTTAACTAATCATTCCTTTTACATTCAATTTCATAACTTTCCAGATCAATGGCGATAAAAATCATGCTTTGCACTATTTTTTTATTGTTTTCTAGAAGCAGTGTAACTTTCCTGACTGTATTCGCCATGCTCGATTCCGTACTAAGCCACAATGTACGTTCGTTTCTTGTTATTCCTTGGAAGTTCATGGAAGCAATTTAAAGTTTTGCTACTCAATTGTAGCAATTGCACTCTGTTGGTTTATTGGAAAGCTCCCATTATTTTCTTGAGTGAGTTTTTCCGATATCGGCTCTGCTGAGCAAAACCAAGAAAAGTAAAGCGTAAAAAGGGATAGTTTCAAGGGTGCTTAACAGTAAACTGAAAGTGGCTACAAACAATCCAAGTACAGTTTTCATGAGGTAACTTTGCCGGAGTAATAAAATAAACCCCACTCAAGGTACAATGTATAGCTTTTGCTCACAGCTAAGGATTAATAATAACATAAGTGTGGTAATGAATAATTAAAGAAAAAGCATCTTAGAATAATTTTAATTATCTCCACTCCTTCTCCACACTATAAACGATAAATTTTCTTTCTTTTATAGACATAATTTTGTTAATAACAATCAATCCCTTACTTAAAGATGTAACAGCTAAAATCAAACTACAGTCGACTCTCGATAATTCAAACGTTCGATAATTCGAAACTCTCGATAATTCGAAGTATATCAGTAGTCCCTTGGAAAACTCTCACTATTTCGAATAAAACAATACGATTTGGTACACTCGATAAAGCGAAGTAAAATTCGAAGCTAGGTTGCTCTCTTCACGCGATAATTCGAAGCTGTATGCACTCAACTCGCAATAATTCGAGGTTCTGAGCAAGTTGAAACGTAATAGAACGCGTCACATTACGGGTGCCCTGTAACACTCTGTTGAATGGGGACGAAGATTTTCGTCCGAATTAAACTACATGTAGACGGCCGTACGGACATATGTGGGGCACAACTGCTTTGTAGGAAGGTGCACAAAGAAAAGTGAAGAAAAAACAGTTAGCGAAAACGGTGGGTAAAGGCATAGCGTAAATCAATACACGCATACTTATTTCTAGTTCATAACTCAGCAACCGTCGTAGCTGCTTATTTCCTACTACTCTTGATAATTCGAACTCTCGATAAATCGAACTTTTTTCTGGGTCCCTCCAACTTCGAATTATCGAGAGTCGACTGTATCACATAGTTGTTCCTACAATAAATGTAGCTGAATGGTTTTGTAGGGTAAGCGAATGAAGTCAACGATTTGACCTCTTTTTGAAAGCTATATAAGCCTCTTTCTAGGGGGTCCGCGACAGCCGAGCGGTAGCGCCGGTTAGAAAATCGGCCCATGAGCGCCGGGGCATCACCTCGATGGCGTGGGTTCGAATCCCAACCGAGACCGGACCCTCCCCTGTACGAGAGGACTGACTATCAACGTACAACAGGGAAACAAGTCTCGTAAGCCCTTAACGGGCAGGCATGACCAAGAGGTTGTTACGCCAAGAAGAAGATAAGCCTCTTTATCTTCCTCAGGGCACCATAATTTACCATCAATTGTGATGAGCCAATAGTGAAAGATAATATCGTGTTCAATAGAATAGCTGTATTTCACTCAATCATACTCGTCACTCGAGAGAACTGGAACACTTTAAAGCATACACTCTATCGATTGTCCATTCACAAACTCAGTATTGCATTGTTAAGCTGCTTATTTCATTTTCAATTGGATGCCATTAAGGTGACGTGGAGTGGCACACGGGCTTTTGTTGCTGGCATGCGGGTTGATCAAGACGATATGGGAAAGGTAAGGTGGTTTTAGCTAACTATTGTTTCGTGCTGAGCCAACATATCTCTTGTCTATGTTTAAAAGCTCATCGAAGCAGGCCTCAACGTACCAGAGAAAGGTTTGCTCAATGTTGTATCATACCCGTGTGCCTGGGGCTGTTATGCCAATGTTTCCCACTAGAACAACGAAGTTCACCGCAAGAAAACATGAGTCCGTTCCGGATCTGCTCAGTTGATTCTGCAAAACGCTGCTCAAGATACCCATAACTAAATTTACCGTTTGGCAGTTTGCGAACACAGCAAAAACCACGGCGAGAAGAATTCGTCTGATGGTAGGGTAAAGGTAGATCTAAGGAAGGATAATTTTATTTACATTTTGTAGTTATTTGTTCGATCTAGGCCAACGGTTATTGGGCTAGACAACGATGTGTTATGTATGGCACGCTGCTTTTGAAAGTGGTGTTATTTCTTACACAAAACAAACGGAAATGTTTCAACTCAGTTGTCTGCTAGTCACATACAGAATAGAAATGCTGAGTAGAATATATCAACATTCAGAGTATAGCCAGAACGGGAAAACGGTATAAATATAAATAAAAGTTTTTTGTTGATATAAAACATTAGATTCCGATTAGAAAAAACATACATACAGGAAATGAAATGAAACAATAGAAAGTTTCTATTATAGAATATATTTTTATTCTTATTAGTTTCAATAAACGTTATGGTTGAAATAGCACCTTAGTTCCAGAAAGGATTCTAATAAAGGATCAATTGATGATTTAGTAGAGAAATCAGACAAATTATTCTCTTTCAAATGGCTAATAAGGAATAAATACTACTATGAAAGTTGTTTTACGATAAAAATTTTGATAAGTACAAGACAGAAGAAAACTGTTGGCAAGTGGAGCTTAACTATACACATTCATGCAAGGAAAATATGAACATGTACCATTGAAAGACAAGAGGAAATAAGCTGTGCGAGAGCAACAAACTTATAAAAAGATAGTAGGCACATAAAATCATACTGGATGCGAAAATTAAAGGTCGTAACGTCAGCATTTGAAAAGGAGCGGGTGGTAAGTGAGCGTGAAAGAAACAGAATCATCAGAGGCACTTCGAAAGCAGCGAGTTATAACTTGGCCACGCAGTACAAATGCATCCTCAACAACGTCTCGGAGAGGCAAAATGGTTTTTCATATGCCCTCTTTGCCGCGCCATAACTAAGCAGAGCGCAAATCAAGGGACGAAAACTTCCATGTGATGCCTAAAATATAATGATCGAAAGTTCATCTCTTCTATCTTTATATTTACTAACAGTGATATGTTTTGGCTTCGTTGAATAGAAATGTATCTCATGTTTTCTTTTCGTTCCGACTTGTTTCCTTATTTTACCCCTTACATTTTGACCACCGAAACCTTCCACTGTATCATTTGAAGCGGCTCGTTGAACGTCATTCTACACCATTTGCGTTGTTTACATGTGCTCCTACTCGGTCGGGTTACCATCAGAGCGTTTCAAGCATCACTTAGGCAGGCGGGATCCATGCGTTATTATACAACGCCTGAGAACTCCTCCTTTCGTCAACATGAAGCAGTCTGGCCGTGGTGCAAGGAGTAAAAGTTCTGCACTAGTTACCAGCAAGGAGTGCCGACAGTGATGGAATAAAAGTGTTGTTCGTTAACAAAGAACTGGATCGTAAAGTATGTCACGCTTACAAGGTTAATTTGGTCGATTTAATTTTAACAAAATTAAAGCAATTTCATTTTGACGCGATCCGGTTTTCATTGCTACCAATGGGATTCAGGAAAACTGATATTAAAGACTGAAAAGCTTAAAAAAAGGTAACAACTAAACGACCTAAAGAGTAATCTTGGTCGTAACTAGTTGAATAAATAAACAGCATGAGCATAAACAACGAATGTAGTTTTCTAGTATATCTAATGTACAAACAAGTTTTATCTCGTTTAAAGCTTTATTTGGAACAGAGACAGCCTCCCGGTAACTCTACTATGGCGCGAAAAAGTGAAAAATGTTCATCTCAAACCATTGAGGCACAATTTGATGAAATTTGCGATCTACGTTTTGAAGCAAATCGGAATCGCTTAACTTAACCCTTTCACAGGGAAAGAAGGCAAGGGAGTTTAAAACGGATCAATCTTCAAAGGCTTGGTAAAAGTCACGACTGCTTAATATAGCTTTTCGAGTTTTTGGTATTCCAAGCCTCACTGCAGAACAATGTATGCATAACGAATAGGAAAAAGCGTTCCGTACGATTTGCAGTGTAAATTTATGTTAAATATATGTGGTTTTTATAAAATCGTGATGCGGTAGATTAAGTTCTAGCAGCCAATTCAATTCCTACGCGCTGTATATGCCTGATTCCGGTGGCAACTCTTTCTGGAACTACGAAATTGAATTTTTAAATTCCTTTCCCAGTGCGTGAAAGTGGCAATTACCCTTCGCGCCGTAGAAAACACTTGAATGGAAATCACAAGATCGTACGAGATTTAAACGCTGACTTGCAATTTGTCGATCGATAAAATAAACTGATATTGAGTAACACGAACAAATGAAATTCTAAAAATCAACTTAGTCTTACCTCTATAAGAGATGACTTGTTTAAATATGTTAGTAGAAACATATTCATATCTTAAACATATGTTTTATAAGTTTCAGGACAAATAAATTGTAGTATAAATTTTGCGTTAGCCCTTTTTGTGCATCTTCTAAGACAGAAAAATTCTGATTACGATCACACGTCACTGCAAGAATCAATTTACCACCTTTAATCGTACATTACTTTGTATTAATTCGTGCTCTACCAATACCATCACGATAGGGTTACCCGTTCTCGAACAGCAGAATCCGGGCCATCGAGAACGGTAAAATTGTGCAACGACTGTCATAATTCCCGTCACGTTCCCCGGATGCATACATTATTGATTATCGCGATGCCAGCATCATTTGGCTCCGATTTACAAAATTTGAAAACGGTGATTGCATAAAACTCCCAACAGCGTTCTCTCTGACCCCATGCTTTCTTCCTGCAAACCGCTCCGATAGTGCATCGTTTGTCGTGCTATTTTATCCTCCGGATGCTCGTTAATGGCTGCCAATTTTGTCTTCGATTTATGTCATGTGTTCCGTGAAATGAGAATTTCGCTGGGATTGTGAATCATGCAAAAAGAACGAAATGAAGCGAAGTGTTGCTTCAAGAGAGGGACATTAGCTCGATTTAGAACAGCTACATATTTTATCAATTTACTTATTGCACAGACTTGGCTGACTTAATGAACCTTTGATAGAACGCTCGGGTCACAGCATTCTATAGACCGTAGACGATTTTTTTTTTCATATTAATTCTAGCGGTTTCACTTCGGTTAAAAATATTATGGAGCAATCATTGCTACATTTATGTCATCGAAAATCATAGATGAAATGACAACCGTTCGTGGAATTTAGGATGTCTAGTTTTGAAACGGCCAACATTTGCCAAAGTTTTTATAAAATCGAGACTGATAGGTTAAGGCATGATGGAAAATAACTTATCATTTTTTCGGAAGGCGTAATCGAAAATAACTCATCATTTTTTATGATTTTCAAATGATTCTGACTTCTCGTGGCATTTGTGATACGGGCATCAATCAACATTGTTGACATGCCTATCCATATTTTATTTTACATCCGTCTGTTTTATCAATGACTGGCTATATTTTTAGCTATACATTTCGATTTAGGTAGGTAGGGTTAAGGTGTAAATATAAAAATGCTCCTGAATTGAAAAATTCTTCCTGTTTATGTATCTGTTTTTTTCTGTCATTTCTCTCATAGATGTATGAGGTAAGGAGTTCTTTTCAAACTTTGTCTTCAAAATTGACGAAGAAAAACCATTTTCTTATTAAAACAACTTGGTATTGCATTCACATTAAGTTAAGTAACCATCAACTTACTTGCAGCGCAAGTATCAAGAAACCTCGGCATCGTATTTTGAACGATTTTACGAGCTTTATACTGATTTAATTTTACTGAGGAGACTTTTTACGATTTTCTGCACAAAACTGTTCCACTTCAAGAGGACAATTTTTCAATCCTTCTACGAATTGGAGTGTAAACACAGTGACGAACGCATTTCGATTGATACCTGGAGTCACTGGAATCAACAAGACAAGAAATAGCTTCGAAATCCGCCGGGACATGTCTCTCTGCCTTCTTTTTTGAGTATTATTTTCCTACTGTTTCATGTTGCACTTCGGTTCACTAGGCAAAACTATCAGCCCGACAGTATGCTAACATTTTGGGATCTGTTTACCATCCTCTCTCATCTCCTTGCCCTATTTCGATCTGAGTACGTGAGTGAAATTGATTGCCTAGAGCCATAAACTAATATTTACATTACATGTAACAAGTTGAAATATCGCATATTGCATCTCGGGCATCTCCACCTGCGATTTTACGCTCGGGGTGCAAGATTGTTACATAACATCGTTATTTTCCATGGGTCGTCAT
Organism: Anopheles coustani; assembly: GCF_943734705.1. NCBI lineage: Eukaryota > Metazoa > Arthropoda > Insecta > Diptera > Culicidae > Anopheles > Anopheles coustani. Next base: position 24,741,947 of record NC_071289.1, on the reverse strand, counting down.
GCAAGCGCCGTGAAGGAATTTTTCGAAACGTTCTGGAAATAAAAAAGTGATTCCAGCCGTGTCAGATTGAAGTTTTACGCGACTTTCGTTCGAAAGCAGAAATTTCCCAGGAGGCGCCATCACAACATTAAACTGCATCTATTACAGTCCTTCTCCACTTTTTTGCTCTGCGGCATAATTTCTTGACGACGAGACCGTTTCAGTTCCGTGATACGGTTGAAATATTTAAAGCAACAGTTTGACCTCGGTAGGGAAAAGTAACATTCAAAGAAATGTCAGTACGATGACATCGTTACTAGAAAGAAATTGCATCTTCTTATAACCACATCCGACGATGCCTTGAGTCTTAGAGATATATTCATCCACATTATCCGAGGTTTTATTTTAGATTACCATTTTCTTAGAAGTAGTTTAAAATGTTTTACAATATGGAAAACATTGTACCTTTGTAATTTGGGAAACATTTTTGTTGCCTGTGTTTTCTACTCTCTTTTTTCCATTTTCTCTTTCTTTCTATTTGACAACTTATTCTATTTTTGTATGAAACAAAGAAGATAGAACGATAAAAGAAACATCATAGTTGGAGAAAAAACATTCGATGAAAATAAAAAACATTGGAAGAGGAATTAACTTACGTAAAATGCGATTAGTAGACATTAAGTGTCATTTAATAAATTACACAAATGGCACGTTACAATGAAAGGGATTGTAACTTCTTTGCTGTTCATTATTCTCCGTCATCAACTTTTAATTTGATTATTCGATGAAAACCTTTTCCATTTTTCGCTAGCATGCTGATCCAGTAACAGATCGAAAACAAAATCCTTTCTGTATAGTCATTCGTAATGATTATTAGAAAACACATTTTTAACACAAACTGGTGTTCCATCGGTGGTCACAAAAGTGCATAATTCTAATCGGGACGAAGTGGTTTCGATACTTCAATTGAACTGTGAAGCATTTCACTGCAGTAAAATGACTTTCATATTAGCATTGTAGTAGTTGGATTTATTCCATTTCACCAAATACAATATTTAATAAAATGTGTAGCGGAGTGAAAACCAAACCTTTGTTCATCTACTTTGTATCGAATCTAAAACATGCGTGCATTTTTGTGTCAGTTGTTTTTATTGTTGGTCGCCACTGCTCTCTCATTGGTAGCCAGTGTCGTACTAATTGAATCATGAATGCATAAACTTACTGACCCTAATCTAACCATAAGTTCACCACCCTCAATACAGTGTCCAATCATTGATTTAGTGAGGATGGTAATGGTAAATCATAATTTTTGGCGCAACATGGCATCATCGATACCCGGCGCCTGAAGTGCTCTGGCGACAAGCAAAACATGGGTGAGTACATTATGTTCAACAATTTAGGCAACAGTGAATTAAACTTATAGAACATTCAAAACATCATACCATCAGACCAAGGATGCCAATTTAGATGTACGTTTAATCAAGGTTTCACTTAATTTTGTCGGACGTTTTGTCAGTTACCTATCAATGCATTATCACACTGGTTACACGTCGAAGTCATATGATAGGTACATAAATCAACAGCTATGATAGCAACCGCTGGCATTATTCTGTGAACTTAGGTGTCAAGCACAGACACATCAAGCGGGTTCGGTGGTGCACGATGGCACCATGATACAACGTAACCTCAATGTGACACATGATGTAGCACCAAACATGTATTGGTTAGTACAGTTAACCTTGTTCGGAAAGCGCGCTGGTCAAGTGAAGTTGGTTGTAAATATTGGATGACTATCCGCAACCGACGAGCTATGAACTCAACGTTGTCCATCAGCTGGGCAAGTCGGTAGACCTTGCGGGTTTGTGATGATGGTGGTTTTCGGGTTCTCTTTGTCAATGGATATATCGGTGACTGTTGTAGCGTTTGTGGTAAGCCTTGCTTAAATCAATGCGTTTATCATTTATTGGAATGTTTCTAACACAAACAATGGAAAAAAGAACGACGTCCGATTGGATCTTTCGTAAAATGAAAAGTGTTAGATTCAATTCAATTGATGGAAGAATAGACATGTCATGGATTAAGAGTGTAATTTAACTCAACTTACACACAAACTAACTGTACTAATTTACACACAAACTAACTGTAAACCTACTAAAAACTAATTCCTATTTAAATATGCAAAGTACAAATGTACTAGCTTGAGCGACACGCGGTTACCACCGAAATCATCAACTATTTGTTTTCTAGCTGATTGGTGTGTTAGAGACTTTAGTTTGGTTTTAATTTTAGCAAACAAAAGTGATCATTTATTGTTTTATCCTATGAATCCGACAATATAATTGAATGTATTAACGTTTATGAAGACTGAATATTGAAAGCATTACAAAAAGTTCTTAGCCATGTTTTTAACATGCCATTTGTTTTTTCTAGGAGGGAAATAATTTTATTTTTCAGAAAGCAACAGTAGTATTGACATTTTTCACTTTACATATCTTTTTTTTGATATGTTTAAAATTACATGGAATGTTTCTTTAAACTAACTGGCTTCATAGATTTTACCTAATTAATCTTAAAACAACGAGTAATTTTAAGAAAAAATAACTTGAGAACAACAAATGGGCAATCCTTACCCAATTTGAATTATGTGTGGAAAAGAGTGAGACGGGGCACATTGTTGTGTTATTTTTTATCATTGCCTCATCATGTTTGAGTTATCGTACCCGACGCGGGAACCGTTCATCGAAAGCAAAAGCGCAGCAAAAATAATTTCAGATAACGAAAACTTCCCTCCTAATTGCCGTCCATTTTTCATGCTGTCTGCTGAAGTGATATTTTGCTGCCCACTGTGGTGTCCGGGCGTAAAGCAGGGAGGACAGCGCACCCCGCGGGACACCGAACCCTCCTGGATGTCTCGTTTCCAACGCAGCCCAATTTGACCCGGCTCGACTCGTCTGTTTAGGAAAGTTGCCACCCGCTCCACTCGCGGCTCGCTGTAAATTTGACAAAAATGCAAAAAAAGCAGTCCTTCCGTTCGTTTGCTAAATAAGATAAAACACTGCACGGCGGGGACATCTCTCGAGCTGATTTTATTTTCTTTATTGTGGTATGTCGCGATCCTGGTCTGCATGTACAAACCCGGGGCACTTTTCCGGTGTGACAGCTTTTCGCCGGCACTCGACCGGGCAAGTGGTTGGAGAATCTGCCGAATCATTAAGTTTTCAGTAGCAGATACGGGAAATTTTCATTCGTTTTCCACGCCCGGGCAGGAAAATTCTTCTTCGTAATGAGAGATTCATAAATCTTGTTCAAAAAGTTTGCGGAAAACGATGGCGCTGTCACGGGGACGAAGGAAAGGAGAAGGCCAAGGAAAAACAATAAGCAAAATAAGGCCATGGCAACCAGCCATGACATGAGCAAACTGTTGTTTTCCCACCAAACCCCACTGGGTTGTTTTACCCTTCCTCACGGTCATGTTTCCCTTTTCCTGGTGTTGGATTTGTAAATTTCCAATTTGTCAGCAAGCTTTTCTGATTTCAGTGGACTGGAAATTTTAGACTGCCGATGTGACTATAAGCTAATGGTTACAGCAGACGTTTCCACGTAATAAATCAGGCTAAAGTGTGGAGGACAGAGGCAAAAGTAGGAGTGATCAAGGTGAATGATTTGTCTGACCCTTTTATCTGATAATATTGCTTAATCGATACCGACGCCATTACTTCAAAAGCGAAATTGATTGAAATTTTCAATCGTAATTGGCATTTTTCTAAATGATTACACAGTGTTTGAAGATTCAGTTCATCTGGTTGAAAAAAAAAAGCTAAATAATTTCCACAGAACCATTAATATCAGTCAACTTGAATGCAAGTTTCAAGGGTTTAAGTAAGCGTGGCGAGCCTTTTACTTTTACAACATTCTTTTGAAAAAACACACTCACCCGCAGCGAACAAATTTACCGAGAAAACGAACTCTTGCACTCGCACTTTCGAAAAAGTTCTCATTTTCCTTCCGACTGCAACGCCATCTGAATAACCGATGTCCATTTCGCCTGAATGAACTTTCGTCACGGTTTTTGCTTCCGTTTCCCGGTGGGTTCACGTTCAGGATACTTTCTTACACACTTTCAAGGTTCATAAAATATGCATAACAGGAATTCCTCAACGGTTGGCATTGAGCAATCATTTTCTTTATTTTTGTATGCTCCATTTTTCCTGGGTTTAAATGGGAACGCTGTTTGACGCTTGGAAATATTGCTTTGCAAATAATTGGTGTGAGCTAGTGTGAACACTTTTAAAAGAGATATACAATTGTATCCTCGTATGGTTTAAAAAAACTTCACTTAGAACAAAAAAATAAACAGAAATGAATTGTAGATTCAACATATTTTGTGCATGTTAAGACTACGTTTCTTGAGGAGGGAATGAAAAAATCTCGTAGGTTTACACAATAATCGCTTGTGTTTTGATGGAATAACGACGTTGAATATATTCCGTTCCATTCAGTTGCTGTGTATGTTGCGTTGATTGTGTCCATTTTTGTTTGATGTAAATAAAATTAATTTTGAGATGATGATGACAAAAAAGATGTGCTGAAAAAATGCTTACTAAAATGCACTTCGCTATTGTCCTGCAGTAATACGATTGGGTTACTTTTGAGAAAGAATTTTTCACTAAATGGAACATTTTTTCCGAACAAAGCGCGATTTGTTGCACTGCTCGTAAAGCAACTTTATTCTTTTCGCTTGTGTAAAAATCGGTAGAACAGTAAACTGCTCTTTTTCAACTTGTCCAGTCAACCGTTGTATTCCCCTTTAATCCACTGGGCTCATTCGCAAGGCAAGTGAAACGAATCACGAACCCATAAGACCCGATGGAATACTCTGGCCGTTGTCAACCATAAAAAAACCTCTAAAGCTCCACGAACGGTCCGGGAAAATTTTCTATGTGCTTTTCAGTGCTGCTTTCCGTGCTTTATTGCCATGATTCTATTTCACCGGAGACACCTCTTTACGATGGTCTTAACAATTCGAAACAAATGGAAGAATCATTCCGTTTGACCTGCACCCTGGGATATGTATGACGAGAGGATATGCTGCGGGAGGCACAAGACTTTGTCCTTGTGTTGAATGGCCACAAGTTAATTTTTCTGTTCACTTCTTCATTTTGTCCTGGCACGGTTGAGCAGCGTTGCATGCATGCGGGCGCATGGTTTGTGCACCGTCATTCTACCGTCGTTGCAGGATGCTTCGTAACCATTCTATACACGATGAAAAGGTGACTGTGAAACTTGTTGCCAGTTCTGCACCGAGCAGTTGCTGTGATGCAACATCAGTAGCATGCACGTGTCCTTAGCGAAACTCGATTGTACGCTCCTGACCTGCATAGAAAGTACGGAAATAATGTTATTCTGGATTGAAGCAACCACACACAACGCAGACTCCCATGAGTAGACGAGTGGAGAAAAAGAGTGAAAGCGTGGATGAAGGATGTATACATGCTCGGAACATACTGGCAGCACCGGGTAGCATGCTTTTAAATGTTGAATCGTACCCCTACGAGCCAAAACGACGTCAATAATTTGACTATTCGTTTTTCTCCCGGATTATTACCATTCTCCTATCCAGGCAAATCTTTATCGGATGGTAATATTTCTAGGGGGAAACTAATTATACATCCCCATCGAGGTATACTTCTGAAGCAATAAGTTTCTCCCAACCCTCTGGCCTGGGAAACATCGCCCTTCAAGGGAAGCTGAAACGATTTATGAGGCCCACTCAACAATAAACTGCTTTTTGGAATAATTAATTTTGTCTCACACAAAAGGCATAATTAAAGCCCATTATCAGCTGCAAAGTCTAAGCGAAGGATAATTGCCATTCTTCAGACCTAAGCGAAAATATTAAAAACGTTACTTGGAACATAATTATTTAGAACCAATTCTTTGTCGTGGTTTTACCGGTTTCCTGTATTGCATAATTTCTAAACGTTGCAAAGTTTTGTTCAGACTATTCAATTGTACAAATTTTTCACTTTTCCATTATTTTTTAAACAATACTTTGAATTAACGAAGGCGATGTGTATACAAAACTAGTGATATCCTTTTATTGAATTACCATTTGATTCATAGTAATGAGTTTGAATAAAACGTCTAGGACTACATTATGGTAAAAAAAAAACTTAATTTTTCAACCTATTTCACAATTTTAGTGAAGGAAAGTTGAAAATGTTTTTTTACAAAAAAGTGATCAACTACTTAAAAGTCACTTGTTGAGAAAATATAATTTTCACCATCAAAGTATAATACAACTACGATAGATAATTTGTCAAGATTAAATATAAATACCAGCAAGATTTAATGTAAAGTAGTTTTCCAAAATTCACGCTGAGCCACCATGCGCCTCCATTGGGGTACTGAGCAAATATGAAATCAGTTAACCAGACGTGACAGTAACTGTAAAACACGACTATATACGTATACGACTTTATTCGTCTTTCCATTCGTGTCTTTCCAAAAATCAAAGGAAAAAAATTACACAGGCAAAACCTTATTTACGAAAAAATTATCACTTAAACTCAACAGGTTTATCAGAAAAAATATCTAAAACAATGCACGCCGTTAGTAAGTAATTAAGTCAATGAATTTGAATTTAACGTCAATGAATGAATTTAAGATTTGCGTGAAACATTTGACGCGAGAGTGCCACCATGGTGGGATATGAAATCCATATTTCAATCAAATATCGTACAAACGCCGGACATTTTATGGATGCAACATTCAAAATGCTGACTGAATCGGATATGAGAGGTGATGTAAGCAAATACTTTGTTACTTCCAAACAAGTGATGCTTGGAAATATTTTTTACTCATTCCTTTTCATGCCAAAATGGAATGACTCCATTTTGGCGTCGGATGGATACCTCCAGCTCCAGATGTGATGAAGCAGAAAAATCCTTTCGTCGTCACCTGTTCATCTTATGCTGACATAGGTAATGGAAGCCTGCACGGCTGACGTAACAAAAACACGAACCATATAGCATGACCAAGGGTCACATTGTAAAGACATAACGATGCTGCATAAAAATGGTAGGGCACAAAAAAAAGGTTTACTCATAACGAACCTTGCATCAAAAGCCATTTATTTTAGTACACCACCAACAGGGCAGGCGTACGAGTCACGTCAGAACTTATTAAAATATATTTCATATCATAACGACGAAAGCACATGAATCATTTGCGCTGTTGGCAAGGAACCTGAAAAAGAACTCAGAAATGAAAGAAACAAGAGAAATATGTCCTCGCTGGACGCATCACAATTCTGACACTTGCGCATGACACATACGAGCAAGCAGGTCGCTGGACTATACCGAAAATTGAATATAATTGAACCATTTTTCAGTGACCTTTCCGAGGTTTACGAGGGTAGGTGGCTCATTCTCTGGGCAAGGATTGGCTATAAACGATATTGAAATCAATTTGGATTGTAAATCAATCGTTGCCAAAGGGTTCAACACGTTACTGGGATTATTTATTGGATATAATTTTATTTTATTTCGAGTGTGTTGGTTGTTTTTTAAAGATTCGATACTTATGGTTATTTACCAACAAATTTGTTCAGATAAACATGAAAAATGGAACTGATCCTTCCCATGTACTGAGTGAAACATTCCCTCCACAAAACACCAATCTCTTTCCTGAGATAATTTGTGGCAAAAGGAAAATTTTTGATATGGAATTTTGTAGTTTATGGAGGCTTAATTTAACGACTTCTAAAAGTTCGACATCAGTTGAGGCGATAGCACCATTAGGAAACATTTGAAGTTAGCACCAACAACAAAACCACTTCGTTTGTGGTCCACTGCCCTTTCGTCTCTAACCAATGATGCCACGACTTTGTCACCCGACGAAACTTTGCCCACAGGAATGTGCACAAGCACAAGTTTATGTCATCGTGTCTCGTTAGAGTAAGTCCGCGATTGGCATACCGACTTCTACAACTCAGCAGAATGTAGCTTTGATAGCTCTTTTGTCGAGTAGAATTGAAATATGATAACTGCCGCGAAGTCATCCCCTGATTGAGGCACTTAATGCGTGACCCGCACGGAGGAGGAAAAGCTGTTTCTGAGAACTGCCAGCAAGGACTTGTTACGTTTCTTGCGTATATTTCAAGCGTCTTAGCTTCTGATATTGAATTCAATGCAAATATGAATAAGGCACGTTCTTAGATAAAAGCTCAGGTTTGGATTGAAGGCTTATCATATTTCCTCCTCCTAAAGTTTACGGGTGATGTTTTCACGGCATGCAGCATAAATACATGTACAATTTTTTGAGTTGAGTCATAAAGTGAGTTTGAAGGCAAAATAACTTTAACTACAATGACTGTGTGGTTGTCAGTTTTACTAAATGATTGTGAGCTAGTTATCAAAAGTAAAAAAAGAAGAATAAACTTGTTCATAACTGGAGAGAAATCGAAAAGTGCATTTGATCAACAGGCGAATTAAATGTTCAGTTTAATGTATAGCAAGTTCATAAAGTACAACATATGACTAAAGACCACAAAAACTAATTCCAGTACATCAACGTATTTCGGTAGTGAGAACTGAACCAACAAAATAATCGATCGCTGCCGCTCGTGGTTAAAGTTGATTTTCCCAAAAAGCTGCCGTTTAGAAATAAGGTTTAACTTGCAATCCTAAACATACCTAGTAAAACTAATTTACCACTACAGTAATCCTGCCAATCCTATAATTACGGAAATGCCAATAGAAATAATTACGTGTTTCCGATAGTTTGAACTATTTGTAACTGTCCAATATACACCATTTGTACCAACTAAAAAATGCTGTCACTTTCTCAAGAATCAGGATTGCTAAATTTGAAAAGCAAATAAAAAAATCCTATGTTAGGTGTATTTAAACAACGTAACCGTTTTGTTTATGCACGATCGATTTGAAAGAAATTACCATATCAGTGAATCATGTTTAAACGTAGCACAAATCCATAAGAATTTCTTGTTTTCCCCCTCCTATTTTATTTTGTTAGTCTTTGGTTTGTTATTTAATTTTGTTAAGAAAACTGGCGTTTATAAAGCGATTTAACAGAGATTTAAGAGATCGAAAACAAATGTTTCATGAAAAATAAGATTTCAAATTTTTTCTACACTTCATCAAACTTCATTAGACAAATCATTTACGTGCTTTAAGACGAGTTTCATCCGTGCCTTCTTTCTTTCTTGTTTTGTATCATCGAAGTTTGACGAAAAAAATTTACTTTTCTGTGTTATCAATTGCTTTCTGGTGGGCGATTAAGGTTAGGAAAGAAAAGTTTACTCCATCGTACGAACGGAAGCTGGCAGCGAGATTTATGACCCCACAGGGGCAAAACGCGTGGCGAATGTGGTGTCATTGAAAATCGTTTGTTAAAAGGATAGTTTAGTTCCGTTCACTTGAGCGGAAGACATAAATCTGTCGTCGGGAGCAGCCTTGCGGTGGGCAGAAGGTACGCAATTTTTCTTGTTTTGCTATTTCTGGTATTCAACACAGAGAAATTATATGAAAGACTCGATAGTTTGTGGTATAGTGTTGCGATACGAGCTTGCCAAAGGACAATTCCAATCGCTCTGGTTTTAGTCCAACGGATAGTTTATAGAGCCAACCAACGTGTGTGTAACGCACACATTTTTGCGATGCGAATTTTTCTCGAAAGAATTAAAACACACAAATAAACGGATACATCCAACTCCTGTGTCTGTTGAAGAGATTAGTTTGTGTAGATTTTCAAATTCTTGTGATATCTCTAAAACAGTTATTAAGGCGATTGAAATAATCTTTAGCCTTCAAGTCATTGCTCCCTCTTGTTCCACATGTTTCTACAGTCATGTAAAAATTTGTTCTGACGCACCATTAGTGCAATAATTTTCATTGCACACGTTTGCAGCCGTGAATTGTAGAGGAAGTTAATTTGTTTAAAAACATTGATAATTTATGCTTGCAATAAAACTACCCTTCTCGGTACCGACGCGGCATGACTATTTCAATCGTTGCGAACTTTAACGACCATGTTTTAATGGAGCAAGAAACCGTTTAGTCGGCCCATTTACAACAGTCCCTCGCGGGTGGATATCGAAAGTGCTAAAAGAGACACTGAACACTCTTGAGGGCTTGTTAATTGGTTTTTTATTCGTCCTTTTATGCGTTTCGCCAGCAACTTTTGATATCAATCTTTCCACCTCCCATTATGGTTTTAGTAATGGTGTGTTATGCCGATGCAATCGTTACCTCGGTCGAGAATGACCGATTCCAAATGGATGACGCCTCTTCAGGCGACGTTTATCGCCCCCAAGGGATGGACCCGACGACAGCACATGGCATATGTAACGATTCTACCTAAATGGTTCTTTACTGACGGCCCGCTGCCGGGGTTGGAGATTAATCTCCCGAAGGATAGTATATTAATTATTTTAAAGTGCTGAAAAAACCCCACATGGTCCATCATGTTTTGTCGGGGCTTGCACCGTTCATGACGTTTGCTGCCGGAAACAATGCCCCACGAGAGCTTCAAAAGGCTGATATGAACCCATGGGTATGTTTAATGTTTCATAATGTGGAAAATGTACGTTAAATGTCTCTTTTTCCATTGGTATGGATGAAAGATAAAAACATTCCTATGATATTTCACGCATGATGCTTTTGAATGGTGCCATCAGTTTTTTTGGAATTATTGCTCTGTTGGTGATTTTTTGAACCCGTAGCCTGATCATTTTTCCTTTTTTACAATCCTAAAGCTCAAAACAAAGCAAGACTGTATACTTTCACATCGTACCTCAACAGTAAATATGAAGGAGTTGCAAAACGTCCGGAGTGGTGAGAAGCGAAAGGGTACATTCAAATCATACCGTAAGTTTTTGCAGCTTTTGTTCATGGTAATAGAATTTTTAATTTCTTGTCGCACACATGTGTTTACATAAGCTGATGAATATTTTATGAGCCTTTTGATTAAATGTTCGAGGGTGACAAAACGAAAAACTCAGCGTACTGGTGTGTTGCCTAAGGAATTTCTAGCAACAACGTTCCCATTTATTTTTTAGGTTTCCTCGAACAAGTAAAGCTGTATGTTTTTAACATCAAACTCCTTCCGCCGAACTCAACTCATCTTCTAAAACCATGAATCCTCGAATGGCGTTTAGTTCCTCTTCAATCTTTTACATTGGCCAAGATGTCTGGCGTCTACGCCGTTTATTGCATGGCCATTGGGGAGTCCATTTAAACTACCATTAATCCTAAGTTTAAATTTATTTCAGCTCAGTTTGGTTATTTATCACTCTTCACGCGAACAGTCCCGATCCATTTGATCCCATTAATGACCGCGAGGCATGGAAAGTCAATCCTCACTGACCTCATTTCGTTCGTTGTTCGAAGCATTAGTGACCATCATGGTGCTTTCTTTGATTTAGATAAGGCGATAATGTACTAAATCACCTTCAGCTGGAGGACTTTAAACCAAATGAATGGTGATTTGGATGTGTAATTAAAATTTATATTTATTATAAGCGAGACATAAATGTCTGTAAATAAGCTTTTCGCTAATAAGTATTTATGAGTGCATTTTATGTTTCGAAGGTGTAACGATGAGAATTTAAGTGACCATTTGAACATTTAGAATGGAAAAGGTTTATGATCTTTTATTTAATAGTTTGTAAGCAAGCCTTGGCACTTAGGTAGCCAAATGTTTAATATAAAAGGTTCAAATTACAGACAATTTGCTGCTTTTCTCTTACTCTCAATTTAGAGTGTGTATTAAAAAAATTTTAAGTTAAAATGAAGTCCTATAGTTTCCAACGCATTTCATCAAACCAAAACTAAATGAGGTATAATGTTTCTCATGTAACCATTACTATAAAAAAATTATCATAAATTGTTCGTATTCTGTAACAAAAATCATCACGATAAAAACACTATCGTTGCAGTTTTCATAACTTTTCCGGTAACATTGCCGAGAGAATTGGCTGTGAAAGCAGTTCTATAGAAGCACATTTAAAGGAAGCTTTCGTTTCAGTTTTGGTTTTTGTAGACACGTACCAATGATGAACTACCGATTTGTCAAAGTGCTAGGTGAAACCGTCTATCATGCCCCACAGCAGTTCTATGCGTCCCGGTTTCTTTTCTCGTCTAGTTTTGCATCTTTAAGATTTACGACGACTGCCATGAATCGACGTAACGAAAGCTGGGCTCACTGGCATATGTCTTTCGCTCTGCCGAAGGACGTCGAGTTCATAAAAGGGTAATAAAACTAACTTCTCTGCAAAAGGGCAATGGAAATACGACTTCAACGCGAGTGGTCGTAAGAAGAAAAGGGAGCCAGCAAAAGAGCTTCGCATTTGAATATTTGTCGCACCAGATAAACCCTTTTCCGGGTTGATCCAATGCGTGTGTGCTACTGTTTTACTATTCCACTCGGAAGTTTTCGCATCTAGGCACATTAGATAACCCTCCACTCCGGAAAGAGGAACGGCTTTATCAATTTGTTTCTGCTTGACAAATAACTGCCATCAAAAAGAGGTTCATTTCAGTGGAACGATCTGCTGGATGGGGAGTATAATGGATGTTGGAAGTTTGTCGCTACTTGGCGGAAAAAAACAGGCCGTCAAGAAAGATAAGGATTACGCCGGAACAGGACACAAACTGTCTGAAATATATCAAAACTAAAATGACGACATCAATCTTGATAGACATTTGCAAACTAGTTTAACTGGGGTTTTTTATCCGACAATCTCGACAATCTATATTGTCAAACGTCAGTCGATATAAAGTTTATTTTTCTTCATGGATATGCTTTTTAAAGTAAAATATCAATTCTGCAACGGAGGAACTACAACTGTCCGAAAACAAAATAGAGAAAAACACTTTTTAAAAGCATGTTTAATATAGTGTAAAACCACACATAAAAACAAATTTGATATCAACAGCTTCTCTATGTGTTGGGTTAGACAAGTACAAAGTCTTGTAAACTAAAAGGGAAACATGCAAGTAACAGGACAAAGTACGTCTTTCGATAAGCTTAAGGGTACGGTGGTCGCTACTTCTCCAAACAACGAAGGGTACTAAACCAGCGTAAACGTATGCAGAGTGGCACTTGTTGTCCCGACGATGAGGCAACGTAAGCAAACATCTGCATCACCCTGCCAAAGAGCTGAACCATTGATGTCAAACGAGCTTTTAAAGGCTCATAAAGCATGGTTACACAATTTTCCGCTCGACTGTAACGGTGTTTCCGGACAGAGGTAAGTTCCGGCATGCTCCTGCAAGGCAGGTGTTTGAAACCATGGCTCCACGTTTCATCACCTTCAAATCGCCACCGAGGTATTCACTCTCAACGTTAAGACCACCTACTAGGCACTTCATTTACAAGTCCCCGGGAACATTCGGATGAACCTCGTGCCCCGCCATGCACGGTCATCTCAAAATAGCGACGTGCTCAAAGAAGCGTCGCAGGAGCGCCCTCCGCTCAAAACATCTTGCACGGCTTAGATGGAGTACAGGTTAAAATGCATATGCTTCTTACGGAGGTAATTCACTGCCACCTTCACCCCAGAGAACACATACTCAACATGGCGCAGTGCTACGCTTTGTAAATCCACATGGGCCAGAATGAAGTGGTGGTAACAACATCAGTTGCTTCACTTTATTGAAGCGTTTTACCTGGCACATGTTGACGGAGCGTTTCGTTAAATGGTGGATGCCGGATTATGCCAAACATTTTGTGCGTGTAGGAGTTCTTTTTCACACGGAAGGTAATTTTTTTCCACTTCCACTTGCTTAGATCGCCAAGGTGAAGCCTGCCTTTTTTGCACAGCGGTATTGATTGCCAACACAAGCTCCTCCTAGTTTGTGTTATGACATTTATGAAAACGCTTAGTGTTAGGTTTGTGACTCCTTTGAGTTTGGACTTTTGGGTAGTTTCTGATATCGAAACATTGTTTTGGGTAAACTACAGATATATAGATTTTTTTTGCTTAATTTTGAAAATACTAGCAGCGGCGTAAATCATTTCTCGAAAATAATAATCTGAACTTGTTTTTATTAAACTTAATCTGGTAAAAAAACTTTGAAACTGTTGTAAAGTTCTGTGTACTTTAGGTCGTCAATTATGCACCCAACATCACCATTACTTTCCCCTTTCAACATATTTACACCCACACTCTCACTTTCCTAAGCAAACTCCAGTAAGATTAGTTTTCATTTGTATGCCGATCGTTTACGCATGAATCCGGGACGGCGTTAATGGGGGCAAACTTTCGCTCACTTAGATTCGAAGATAAACATGGAATGCTGCGCAACCGAAAGGCTGCAAGGTACGCAGGACATGCAATCGTCGTTTGTTGTAATGTGTTATTTGTCCGTACTTTCTGCCATATCCATGCATCCAGGGTGGGCAACATGGTTGCGAACGAAAACGGCGTGAAAATAGGCTTCCGCCATGCTCAACACGCCGCTTAACAATGGGTTTCTAGATGCGTTCCCGCCATCACCTCCGCCATCTTCAATGGCTGCTCGTAAAACCCAATCTTAGTGCCGTTGCCCGAAAGAATGGCAAAACGTGACTTTCGGCAGAAGGAATAATTTCACGAGTTTCCGCCCAAGTTCCAGCGTGCTGTACTTACCTGGAAAAAGTGTACCCTCTCGCGGACAACATTCGACGGAGGTAGGGAAATTATTTTCTTTTAATAAAACTTTCGCTTTGCAATGTTGGCTTACGCAAGCAACCTTCAGTGATTTCCAACGCCAAGCTCTTACGAACGCCATCCGGCACAGCCTTTAATCGTCCCGGTATCAGATAAGATCTTGATAGCACCGTTCGGCAATCGCACGGTTTGTAATGGTTTCGCATCGTCACAGTGTAGAGCGCTTCACGAACCATACCAAGGCTTCTTCCACATGAAACGATACCAGTGAAGGTTTCCGTCTCGTTTAGCAACTTTTAATGGGCCGGAAGCTTACGGTGACAACCAGAGGCAGATAGTGGTGATAGAAACCGGGCGCCATGTTACGTATCTGAAAAAGAAAAAAAATAACGAAAAATATGGAGCACGATGTAAAATCTGTATTGAAAACACACATTTCAAATACAAGGTATGTAACTTTTTCTATTTGGCTTGGTGGCAACTAATATGATCTTTAACAACATTTTTGTAATTAAAAATATATTGAACACAACTTTCAAAGTTTTCAAAGCCAAAACACACAATTGCAAACTCTTATGAAGAGCATTGAATACATTTGTTTAATTTCAGGAAAGATTTATTTCCACTCTTTAACATAAAGTTGATAATATTTTTCCAACAAATCACTTTGGACAAGCTATGATAATATACCATTTTGGTTTTTGATTTCGTCAAATCTCTGAATCTAATTTTTTATTGTACATTCGTTTGATACATTTTCAGTACGTTTGTAAAATGAACACATGCACTTCATCTTCCACTCTTTCAAACCACTGCAGCTAGTAACTTGATCAGTAGTCAAAACACAAAATTAAGAATTTTTAATACGGGAGAGAAGAAAATCCATCGCTTACAGTGAAGCCAAAGCGTTTCCTCCAACCCAGCGGGACTGCTTAACGTGATGAATAATGTAGCGGAACCGTTGGGAGAATGTTAGGGGCCGTAATCATGTATCATGATCCAAAGCAAACAAGAAACACTTATGAAGGGTTGCCCTGGATCCTGCCCTTCCCACTCGGCAAGTGTGAATGATTCTCTCCCGGTCGGTGGAAATATGACGTATCGCTCAGTGTTGTGCCTCCTCAAATGTTTTCCCTACGCATATACACTCTAGATCGCTATGTACGGTAAGGTGATAGAGGAAACCGATTATTGGGAGCGTTAGGAGGGAGGTGATCAATCAAACAACCTCTACCCCGGGGAATGGAAAGCACCTTTCGGGTCACAGTCGATGTCCGTTGGGAAATTTCGCAACGCTCGTAGGCGTGAAAGTACGCGTGGCTTTTCGCATCCTCGGTACCGGGGGGGCTTCAGGGGTGATAATCAGATCGATCCAAGAAGGCTAAAGTTGATTTTGTAGTTATTAGTTTGACAGCGAGTGCGGCTTGTCCCTGCGGTTAAGCAAGATACTTCAAAGTGATCGAAGAAGTCACGCTACTACTGTAACGGTACGGGATGGTATGAGGTAAAATCCAACACACGTAGACCAAGATGCGAACGATTCAAATCAACAAAACATGTTTAATTCCCATCCTCAAGCATCGTCATAAATTAAGCGGTAAGGTGTATAGCGTTTCGTGGTATAATGAATGCAATCTGGGACGATTTGCAAACGAAATTACGAGTGATATTTGATCACATTGTCGATTATATTGATGTGATCAATGTATTTGCTTACTAATTTCAATGGGATTGGGAAATTAGGCAGGTAATTGGTAACATTTTCGGACACACATAAGTGGTGTAGAGGATTATATTTTCGAATAAAGCAACAATTAACAAATCGGAGAATATTCCACAACAAATACCAATTTCTTTCTAATGACATTACAATATGTTTCATATGTAAATATTAAATTCAATTTTCTTCTTATAGTGTCTAGATATTTGAAATGAATAAAACGGTAGATCTGTTATTGTTTTTTTTTTTTTTTTTATGTGGCACGACATCCCCTAGTGGGACAAGGCCTCTCTCCGAAGAGAGTTTGTGTGACCGAAAGACGGTATATTATAGATCGGTTGTCAGCCGTTCGTAATACCGGAGGGTGCCAGACTCGAGATTCGATCCCACACCTGTGGTGTGGTGTTTCCTCGCGCTACCGCTGCGCCATGGACACCCCCCTGTTATTGTTTGCTGATTCAATAATGGCGAATTTAATCAATTTATAGCAAATAAGAAAAGTGTGCTTCTAACGAGTAAGTAATGTTCTAGCGGTTGGTTTTGGTACAAGTAATTTTAGTACTTTTGTATAATTGACTTTTTTCAATTTCTTGTTCTACGGAACGTGCCATATTATATGTAAAACTGAAAATCACCTAAATATTATACGTATAGGATAACGACAATGTTCCCATCAGGTGATGAACCTATGGGTATGCATGCACGTTATGACTTTCATCATTGCTAAACCATCGAAGAGTTGGCTACTTTCCTTGCATCGTGTAAACTTTGTTAACCAACTTTGTTAACGTTAAAAGTTAGATCAAATATGGAAAATGTGAGAGCAAGTGAAGTTGGTCATGGTCTACTGAAGGAATGAAAATTTGTAAAATATCATCATTTGAATTCAGTTGTTCGTTCCATCGCGGAATGGTGACATTTCTCACGGTTAAATTGGCACGGACAAGCAAAACAATTAAATGAGTGAAAAAACACACCCATGGTAAAACGGCACTGGCCACCGGTGATGACAAAAAAAAACTATTCGGAGCTGAAAATACGAACAGCGTGGGAGTACACAAACGAGAAATACATTATTTGAAAGCAGTGAAATAAAATTGCTTAAAAACTTTTACAGCCAGCGCAGTGTAAGTGAAAAGGAAACAAATGATTCCAACCCGACGGGACGGAACCCACCAGGAATTTCACTTCCGCTGAACGGATGATAAACGGTGGTGAGTATTTTTTGAAGCGGCAATTTGTAATTCTTTTAAACCACGGTACTTACCGCACCCGGTCAAGGCGAGCGCAAAATGGTGGCGGTGCCGAATGGTCCCTGCTAGCCCGTGGTGCATGCTTGCACAAAACCGTGCACTAAAATAATGGTTCATGTAATATTTTAAATTATTATCTACCCTGCCAGAGCGACTGAAATATGATTCCCCGTCGGACAGTTCCGATTCAACGTACGCCGGAAAAGGAAATTTCCCTAGCCGAATGTGTTGGCGGTGTGCTAATGGCAATGTTCATCAAGAAGAGCTGGAAAGCTCTCATTTGCCAAAGCGAGACAAGCTATCGTTTCACTACAGCCGAAAAGCTATCCTTTGGAGCTAGCATACAAGCACCTTGATACCTATGAGAGTTGAGGGTGAGGTTGAGCATTGTAACGCTGCCAGGCGTCAGGGAAACATCCCGAAACGAAACCGGAACAAACCACTGACACACTAGGTCAGGTGCAAGGAATTAGAATGTGATCTAGATCATTTTTCAGATGGCTTCCATTCGTTTAGAACAGGGATGTCAAACATGCGGCCCGCAAGAACATTGGGTGCGGCCCGCGACCCCTTTGAAACAATACATCGAAAGTTTGGATCCTTGAGTATTGGCTTTCCTTTCAATAGCAAAATATTTAATGTAAATCGTTTCACGAACTGCGAATTGCAAGTGAACTAAACGATTGTCAATTTAAACAATTTCTATAAGAAAGTGATATGCAACTTTGATCCACATCACGCCGACATATAGCGGTTGACAACAGCAAAGGTTTTACGCAGATTTTTCTAGACAAGTGGATAAATAGTGTTTATAGAAAACAAACGTGATGAACTACAAGACCATTCCAAACAAAATAACATATGTGGAGCAATAAGTTAGCTATTGTAATTATATACCTTTACTTTTCTAAAATCTTAACCGAAATACACAATAGTGTTGAACTGCAACATATATTTCAATAAACTTGATTTGAATTCGTTAAAATTTGGAAAACGATTGAGCGACAAACCCTCTCCTTTACTCAAAATTAGTAGATTTTATAAGAAGTAATATAATATGAAAAAATGTGAAAATGTAAAACATGATTGTCTGTTAAGATAAAACCACATTGATAAGAACATATTTTTATCAATCCAATCAATTATATGGTTTGGCCCGCGAACCTATTTTGGGAGGAAATGCGGCCCGCGAATCTATTTTGGGAGGAAATGCGGCCCGCGAGGAGAAACGAGTTTGACATCACTGGTTTAGAACTTGGTCGAGAAACCTCAGCTCTTGAAACGAATGACATGTTAATCGCTGGTGCCCTCACCGTCTCCTTCTCAAACTCTGGCTAAGACCGTACGTTTAACCATGCCGAGGAGTTGTGCACTTAGACTGGTGCATCGTGGGAAAAGTCCCTGGCAAAGCTTATAAATGTCAATAGGATTATGATGATGAAGAATACGACCATTTTCTATGGTGTAAAGGAAGTTTTGTGTCGAGCAGATTGTTTTCCTTTTGATTGAATGGAATTCCTTCGTTTGTTAGAAACTTTATTTCACAAATTGTAACCGAGCCGATTATCTTTTTTGTCATATGATCTATTGTTGACCTTGTATTAACCATACAAATTTCTAATATCGAGACTTAAAAATATAGCATAAACTCGATTAGTTTCAGCGTGCAACTTTATTTGGTAATCATGAACAGAAATTTATATTTTCCGCGTTCAATTTGAATCGTATAACCTAACTTGGTTGGAAGGTTCAAAGGTTAAGATATTCAACCTTGTAGAAATATGGTGGAAAAAATACAGCCCTGGCTGATAAGCAACAGACGGCTTGTTAACTATGAAATTGTTATTCTTGCTTCATTCTGAAACTCTAGTACTCGAAACAAAAAAAAAACACTACGACTCTTATAGAGAAATTCCCAATGCATTCAAATTCTTTTTACAATTTTTAAGCATAATGTGTTTCGAAGGAATCCATTACAGTCAATCCTTTTCGAACACCCGTTTCACCGGAAGGTCGGTTCGGGATTATTTAATTCCTACGGCCTACGCCGCTTATCAACATGATGATGATGGAAGGAAATCAATCTTTTTGTGTGTGTTTTTTTTTTTGGTTTTCAACCAAAGTCACTTCGCTTGAAAGGTCTGTAAAGCTCAAGACAAATTGCCTCCGATTTATGTGCTTCGTCATTGTTTTGCAGCGATTTCGTTGGGCTGATTCGAACCGTTTGAAGCTATGCCTTATGCCGGCGGCACGGTGCTTTGCCTTACTTGCTGTGAAAAACGTCAAAAAGAAACGTGAAGGCCGACTGCGAAAAGCCTGGCAGGAGGAAGGCTGCCATCGTCAAGAAATGAAACGGCACAATATAATGAGTGGCGGAAATGTAGAAAAATGACACTTCAATTTCCTTGATACGGCGAAGCTGTTCGCCAAAGGCACCGAAGGCAAGAAAACGGGCGACCCAAAAAAAGAAACCATTGTCACTGGCCGTGGCATTGATGGGAAAGAAAAATTATAAACACCCTGCTTCGTTTTCCGCACCGCAAACTGGGTTCCTTCGAATGGGAGGATTTTTACTTTTACTTTTGGGACAGATGAATAATGTATGTGGGTCATGCACGTGACAGGAATGCTGGCGTAGGTTCGGCCTGGCAGTATCTCTCGTTGCCGATGGGTATTCGGAAGATCTCGGGACGCTGCTGTCCCGAATGGAGACTAGCAATATTTATATTTCGGGGATTACCACTGTACTCCGCTGGCATGATTTTGCACTAGATTATGCCCGGTGGTAAGTGCCAGATTTAGATGCGGCCGGGTTCGTGGAACCATGAAATCGCTCGGAATGGTACTTATTACACTCCGGTTGCTCAGCATACCTTTGATTCTGCGGAGAAGCAGTTATTCACCGGCGTACCGGTGAATGTATGGGACACGTTTATTGGATTTAACCCGTGTTATCGATGGCATTACTGACCAAAAGGTGGAAAGAGAACGGTAACATCAGCGTATAGGACGCTGGTCAATAAAAGCGTAAGTGAATGAAATATTGTTAATATGCTTTTAGTGGACCTCTCGTATGACCTAGAGTTATAGAATTATGTTCTTGTGTAAGAAACATTGTTCGAATGAATTACTGATCGATTTAATACTGCTAAGCTAAGCTTTTCAAAGCAAAGTCGCCTCTGTCGTGATTGATAAGATATCGGCTCAGATTCGTGAGATTGGGCCATTAATTTATTTTAGATGTTGCTGTTATATGCAAAGCGATTGTTTACCGTCAAAGGAAACATTAATTTAATAACAATTGAAAACAATCCAAACAAATGAACATATTTAGGCAAACCCTGTTTTGCAGAACACGCTTTTCAGTGTAATGTTTTCGGCTACCTAACCTTTCTCTAAGGCAGATAGGATTTATAATTGCCGGCCATTGTTAAGGGAGCATTTTCAGATGAAAAAACTGATACTCCATTCATTGTGACGTAAAGAACCGAAAAACTCACTTTTTTAAGCCCGTATAAATGGGAAATTGGTTCTAATGAAGGTACGTGGTGAGTACCTTAAGTTTTATCTTTTTCGAGAGCTTATTGTTCAAACGGAAATTGCACAAAATTTCTTGTTCTAAATGAGTTGATAGTTTCCCATTTGCACATTGCTTGTGTTTGACCCTTTCGTCACACATCTCAGTTACATATTAGTAGGGTTAGGTAATATGAAACAAATCCCTCTTTTTTGCGAATACATTGGTTGATGACCATGGAGCATGGAGCTGAAACACATGAAATATTTTGCATGAGAATATTAATAAACGAATCAATATATATACAACATATCTGATGTGTAGTTTCAATATAGTTTCCTAATTTTTCACCACCATGTCTTTCCAATTGCGTAAGTTGCAATGTGATTGGGCGTATGAATAAGTCATAAATCAATTTTTGATTTGCCTAGGCAAGCGAGAACAAGATTGTCATTGAACGAGAATGTTGGATAGAATGGAATCATCATACCAGCCCAGGAACCGGAAAACTGTTAGCTTCATGGCAAATGATAACGTGATTAATTGAACCCACTTTCGTGCCGAGTTCCCGCATCGTCTAGCCGTATCCCTTTGGTAATAGTTGAACTGTTCTAGACAATTTAATCGATTTTCTTCCGTTGCTCAATCGACGATAAAATAACCAGAATCGATGCACTGAGCCAGCAATTCCTCATAAAGCAATTTTATTTTCATTAGGCCCTTGAAGAACATTCTAATGCAATTTCTTTAAATGCAGAAATGAATATTCTACGAGAAGATGTGTTCAGATTATCGTTATGCGTTCATAGGAATGCAATGCACTTTAGGTCCTTCAGGGGACTAAATATCCGTCGGCCTTTTGTGTTCTGCTTTACTTGTGGGATGAATGAATTTTGAAATGTATTATTTACACGTCAACTGATACACATACATGCAGTATTGTTTGCGTGTTCATCCAATATGCTGAATGTTTCTCCAATTTCACCTACATTTCTCAGTCTTACTCGTAGAAATTTTATATCGAATTGCAAATTTTTAAACGATAACCAACGTCATCGTATGATTAGGTGTCTTCTGAAAAACAGAATAGAAATAAGTATCGATTCCCACACTAGATCGTCATATTGTAATCTAGTGCAGTGTATGATATACAAAAGAAAACCCATTGCAATTTATTGAAATGGTGTGCTTTTTCACAATAACGAAATTTGTTTTATACTACTCCAAGCTTTCTCACCTTCGGTTCACTTCAAATTTTCTTTTGGATAGAAACTCTTTTCATTTGTCTTCAAGAAAAACACAATATTTTATGTGCTTGTTTGGCTGTTATAGGGTTCAAAATAAAGAGCACTTTTCAGAGCTTCAGCCATTGAATATTTTTCCCTTTCTTGGTACGATGGAGCTCAACCACTGATTGCGTGGCGTAGAGCAACATTCGCTCAACAGCTCGACCCTTTTAAACTACCGCTATTATCGGTCCATAGTTCATCCTTTAGGATCTGCTCAAGTAAAGCTCTGCTGCTGAAATTTTCCACCAAATTTCCGATGCTAGTCAGCATCCTTTGCTGCTTGTTTTTCAAAACACCACAACACATGGCTAGTGGCGAGAACGGACCACCTCCCACTCGGCAACCCAACGATGGAAACTATTATCAGGCCATCAACGATAGTTCGCTGCTTCTATTTCCCCCGGCCCAAACAGATATTATGGCGGTGGTTTCTGCGAACCCTGTCGATTGATATTCGACACAATGCCATCGAAAATGGTAAACATGCCAACACTAAAACCACACATCCTGGAATGACGGGACTACCATGTCATATCGGAATTTCCGTTCGTTTGTTTTCCGCTCGACCGTTTGTTTTGAGCATAAGCGATCACACACATACACACCCATTGGGAGAGGGTTTTGTTTTCATTATCCATCCACCGTATCGATGTGTCGTTTCCTTCTTCCCACCGCCTTTGGTCCTGAGGGAGTGTCAAAACCGAACAAGGAGAATTAAACCGTGACTTGAAATTTGAACCAAAAATATACATCCATAGTTAGGTATCACTCCGGTGAGATTTAAACATACGCATACACACACACACACGGGCTCCTGAAAGAGTCCCGACATAACGCCACACGGGCTGATCTGGTATCCTGTCGATTCATGATGGTATAAATTACAAACAGACACTTGAGATAAGGCTTAACAAACAATTTGCATCTATAATATGCCACACGCACGCAATAAGCCCTGTCACGCTTGGATATAACGCTCGTTCGCTTGGGGCTGTCGAAAGCGTTGAAGCGACGGTAAACAATCATTTGATGCTACCAACGAGTGCCGTGTGCGTGTCCAGACCGGAGGAAGAAAATTGACGTCTGGCAAACACACCGACAGCGTCTTCGGAACGGTTGCGAATACATAAGCAGCCTGTTCCGGTGCTTCTGGTTCGAGGGAAAACGTCAGTGGCTTCCGCTGAGAGGCAAAACCGGAATCAACGAGTCAAGAAGGCACACGCATTATAATGGCGTAAATATGCCCAATCGTGATGAGTTTGGGCTGACTACGCGATAGGCTAACGATACGAAAGATGCCCAGATTTAGTTTGTTTATAAACCGATCCTGACCCTGCTGATTAGCTGAAATCCTTTTAAACGAATCTGAGCATTTTAAGGGTTTGAAAATGGATGTGCTATTGCAATGTTTCGCAACCCACCGTAAATGTCAGATTGATTGTGTTTATAAAAACAAAGCTCTTAAAATCAATCACAAACAAAGCACTCATAAGAATTTAACCTTTGAACAAAATGTGATTTTGGCCTTTCCTTAAATTACTTAACGAATAAGCAATTCTCTTTCAGATCTTCGTGAAACAATAAATATGTTAAGTATAATTTCACAATATCTAAAGGTACTCTCTTAGGTATCAACACTCGAAAATTCGTCGCTGTGATTTAAAAAGTTCCTATAAAATTATTTTAAAAACCTGTTCTTGACATTCTGATTGTTTAAGCACACGCATTGAAACCAATAGAAATAGACTTCTTCTATGTAACGTAATAAAATGTCACATGCAGCAAAGTGAATCTATTTGAATCAGATATTGCCGGAAATACTTTTCTTCTTTCAAGTAAAACAGAAATGTTTTTCTCAGAAAAATACATTTAGCGTCCTGATCCATGGCCAACTTGTTCGACCGTACGATCATTCATCAGAAAGCCACAGGCTTTGGGTTGCTCGGAGTTTTAAAAGCTGGTAACCCGTACGCTTTTTTTCCTTCCTACCCGGTGGGACCGCCGGGCTGGTGTTCGTTGATTCTGTTTTCCAATTTTTGTCGATTTCTACAATTTTCCTCCGTTTAACACCACCAGTCCCTTTGCCGGCCCTTTAGCCTCTTGGGCTACGTTCAATCGAATCTGTGCGGTGAGAGCTCGACCAAAACATGTCCGCAGGGATAACGAACACAATTCAGTGGATGGCTGAAAAGAAATCGAAAAGTGACAAAATCAGCGCGCTTTTCACACACGCGACCGATTTTCGAATGGATTGCGGTTAAGGCTTTCGTATTGCTGTTTTTCAGTTCCTAAATTTGATATAATTCACCGAACGAAAGAAGGTTAAAATCAAACAGATTGCATCAAATAGGAAAATCACTTCGGGGTAGGTGGGATACAAATACAATTCGGCACTGATTGCAGCTGGAAACGTGGGGCAAGGTGAAGCGAGAAAAGCTGACACGAACGGTAATTTAAACCAACCTTTTTCCAACATTCATTATGTCTTCAACACGAACAAGACTTACTAGATGAATTCAACTGTTACTTGCTGGTATGTTACATGCATAAAGTAAAGTATTTATTTTTTCAAATTATCTTTAAACACCTATTACCAGAGAATATAATCAGGGCTTACTAGACTACTCTCCTTTGCAAAAGGTAGTCAATCCGCCAGTAAATATTTAATATCCTGTAGAAATCGGAATCAACCGTCCCTTTGAATTCTCCTTGTGAAGTATTCTGTCAATAGCGTTCACATAGTCTCATTATCTAATTAAAGAGCTCTCCGTTTATATATACACTACAAAGCTATGGAAAGAAATGCTTAACGTCTCCATCCCCAATACGTCCTGCTATCATCTTCTTCGTAAATTTCGCCGTGTTATTCACCGTGGATATTTTTCTCAACAAACACAGGAACGCTTACCCTTGGCAGCAAGCGCTAGTCATGAAGGCAAAATTGGAATTGCAAACATGTGTTGAAATCTCGAGGGACTCACGTGTACATCAGATCCTACCCCGGCCCGGCTATTTGCCTTCCACCTCATCCATAGCATTATACTCATTGAACGTCCACCGGAATAAGGAGGACCAACGTTGGACATTTTCATCAAAACTGGTGAGAAAATAATACAAACTGCCCCAGTTTCATAAGATACGATTTTCCGCCTGGGTATATATTATAAAAACAAAACACTACCAAGTATTCCCCTCAACACAAAACCAACTGATGAGGGATGGTAGGTTTGATTGACATTGTTTCTGCTTTAATTGTGCTCTGGAATGCTTTGGTATTTTTATATTTTTTCGGGAATAGTAATGGAATAGTAAAATGTGTATTGAATAGTTGAAAATTAAACTAAGGACTTAGAACGATACATCATTGTTTTATGCCAAAGCATAGATTTTGCGGGTATTTCAGATATATTCTTGCAGTGTAGGAAACACATGAACTTGAAACATCTCCTAAATATAACTGTAAAAAATATGAATAATACAGTGACTTGAAAACCGTTAACTGTTGACTTCAACGTAATCTGATAAATCAAGGTTTTTTATGTTTCTCAAATTCGATTGCTACTTATCTGATCTCACAATGAGATAATTTAATTGATTAATTAACAATAGTATGTCTAGGCTATGTTGTTATCTTATCCATCGGTGTAGATTTTTAATAGTTTGAAAGATGATCTGTCCAACTTGTTGAAGAGTCTTTTGAACCTAGTTAGTCCCGCATAGCTTACACTCAATTCGTAGAAAAAAGCATTGAAAATGTCAAAACGTGCTCAAGTTTCCACTACCACTCCGAAGACAGCACCGTCGACAGGAGGAATCTTATCTATGCCGACCACTAGCGCCCACAATGGCACTCGTAATCGGACGAGTTTACTTTTCACCAGCTTAATTTCGGCAATAATCATCTCGGCGTTCCTATCGTTCCATTATCTCCCGCCATTATCTTACTCTATCTCGGAATCCATCCCACAATAAAGATGTGCCCGCAATGGTTGCCGGCGTCGTTCGGATAGGCCTATCCTCCATTCTTCAGCGGGACGTCACAATGACAGCAATCTCTTCATGGCTCGGGCAGCTGCGTCGCTATCGGAATGAGTATTTGGCGGCCATCACCGGTAGGTTCGAGGCGCGAACGGGCAATGCCATTGGAATCGTTTTCGGATTGATAGACCCGTTGTTGTTCGCAGGAACCCTGTCCATTTTCATGGTCGTGTGCACTAATGCGTGGTCGTCGCCCGCCATGCCGAAGCTGCTCGCCGAACCGGATCCGCCCGTCTCGATTACGCCGGACGCCGGCTCCTGGATCGTGTCGATTCAGTCGATTGGTGGCATTTTCGGTATGATTATCGCTGGGCTCACGGTGGACCGCTTCGGGCGCAAGTGGCCCTTCATCGGCAGCGCGTTCCCGATTATTGCCGGCTGGACCATGATCGCCCTGGCCCGCGCCCCGCTGTTGCTGTACGTGGCCCGCTTCCTGTTCGGCGTTTCGTACGGAATTGCGTACGGCATTGCCCCGATCTACATCGGCGAGATTGCCTCGGACAGGGTGCGTGGTGCCACCGCCTCGTTCATCACGATGATGGCCAAGCTGGCAATCCTGTTCGAGTACTCGGTCGGTCCGTACGCGAGCTTCGAAACGCTGGCCTGGCTGGGATTGCCCGGGGCCGCCCTTTTTCTGTGCACGTTCGTGTGGATGCCAGAGTCACCTCACTATCTCCTCGGCAAGGGACGCTCGGATGAGGCGCACCGGTGTCTGCGCTGGCTGCGACGCCACTCGGAGGTTGAGGACGAGCTCGCGGCCACCAAACGGTCCGCCGAACGGGCGGCCAGCGAAGGCACCTCGATGGGGGACCTCTTTCAGCCGCGGTATCGCAACAATCTCATCATAGTATTCATCTTAGGCGTCGGCATCAACCTGACCGGCATGCAGGCCATCCTCAGCTACGCCCAGACAATCTTCGCCGGCATCTCCAGCGATCTGACGCAGGCCGAAATGTCCATTGTGCTCGGCGCGGTCCAGATGCTGACCGTGCTGTTTCCGGTGTTCTTCGTCGACCGGCTCGGACGCCGGCCGCTGATGCTGTGGTCTTCCGCTATCAGCACCTTGGGGATGCTAATGGGAGCCATCTACTTCACGCTCGATGCCGCCGATGTGGCCGTCAAGCCGTACGGCTGGGTATCCTTCGTCGGGCTCGTTGTGTTCGTCGTGTCGTACGCTTTCGGGCTCGCGACGGTGCCCTTCTCGATACTGAGTGAAATATTCCCGAAGAATATTCGTGCGTACGCCAATGCCCTGTTTGGCATTCTTAGTGGGGTCGTCATCTTCGGCGTGGTGAAACTTTTTCAAGTGGCTATCGACAATGTGGGTGCGTACCTGCCGTTCTGGGTGTTCACCGTGAGTGCCGCGTTGACGTTTGTGTTCGTGTTCCTGTACATCCCCGAGACGAAGGGTCGCAGCTTGGACGAGGTACAGGACATTATTGCCCGCTGGCGAACAGGGAAAGAGAACAAAGTTCCAAAAATTGTCGTAACTGTGGTAGAATGATGAAAAATTCTTTCATTCTAATGTATAAAATACTGACATTGTGATTTGTTTTGAAATCACTATATTTGAAAAAAATAACTTATTTTTGGCATAAAACTATATTTTTAAATTTGCCGAAATTTGGTGTTTTGAAACAAAATTTACATAACTACATGGGTACAGCATGAGCAACATATATTTTATATTAAAAAACTAAAATATAGTTGACCTAAATAACGAACATGTGACATTTGTTTTGCTGTTGTTAAATCGTTGAATTAATTAAATCCTAAACCAAATATGGTGGTACATTTGTAAGGACATGTGAAAAGAACTTATGGTATGATGTTTTTCAAATTCTTTTTCAACAATGCCCAACATAAGCAACGTATAAAATTGTAAATTTACTGGTTTTGAATCACACAATGTTTGGTGTTCACGGAAAAAGTCATCAAAATTTTACCTTTTACAACCCCCCAACCGTCACTAAACCCCATCCGAAATGCGGTAAACAAACGTTATGGTTCAGGAGCTAAGTATAACAATCATACGTTTTGCCAGCGGGTAGAAACAATTGCTCCAAATGGTAAAAACGTGTACCGTTCGACAGCAGCAAACAACATTTTCCCTTTGCTTTACGCACCTTGCACCACAGTAATTCGCGAAATTTGTTCCGCCATGGAAAAAAACGGCCAGTCCCCGTTCGTGCCTTGAATTGGTAAACGGATCAGATGCGAAAATAACGAGAAACGGATGATTGGCCGCTGCCGAAGCCGGGAGGTCAAACCCCGATAACCATTTCCTGATAGCAGATTGGTCATATTGAACAAATTATTTCGATTATCAAACGGCAAACGGATGAGTGGATGTGTGTGAATGTGTTTGAATGTAGGTGACCACACGATGTCTGTGGCGTTTGCACGGGAAAAGAACAACAAATAAACGAATAAACAAGGGGTTCGAAATAACAAACCCCTAACGATGCCCTAAAAATCCCGTTCACGACGCTTGGGGGCACAAAAGATTTGCAGTGGTTATTGAATGTCGCAATCCATGTGGAATGTGCGGCTATGTGTGGGAGTCTTTAAGGGAACATAATGTGCGGTGCAGATCGTTTCTGAAAAAATCATAAACCGTTTTGCAGGAGGGGACAAAACAGTTTCGCCAAAATGTAGAAATGTTTTGCTAGCTCTTTTCACAGTTAAGGTGAGGTTGTATTCCGGAAGCTGGCTTACGCCGATAAGGAACAAAGAGGGTGTATACAACAAATAATATAGGATAACCAGTTAATGAAAACTATGCTGTTAAGAACAAAAAGCTTACTTCAAACCATAGCAGCTAGGAAATCTTTGAAGTTTTTGAGTATTTAAGATAAAAAATAAACATAAATATGTTCAGAGTAAAAGAAAACAGCTGAAATTGAAAATTGTAAAATATTCAAATAATATTCATAGGATTTTTCAAACAAGTTTATTTCAAAAGTGTCAAGTTCAACTTCTTATTATCTCGTTTAAGTTTCACCAAAGTTTGAACGCCATCCTACTTCAGGTCACGAGTGAACATGATTCGCAATAAACATAACTTATCTTTGCGGACAAGAGTAGCTGCTTTAGTTAGAACGGAAGAATAAGAAATATTATACTCATGCCCCACAGTACACTAAGGGGAAAAATATGGACGGCATAAAATAAAACGCAGGATGAACAATCGTGACCCTCATACGTCCTGTGCGACAATGAAAACATCGCTACTGGACTACCTGAGCCTCGCTGTCCGGGTTGGAAAAGTTTCCACTAGAAACGGCAAAGCCACGGCCACTCACTCGGAAGCCTTACCGATCGTCGACAAGATAAAGCCTACCCTCAGAACCCAGAAAGTGCGTGAAGATAAATAAGGCTCATAAATACATGTTTCCGGTCACATTCCATCCGACCTTGGTTGGGAGTGTGGTGATAAATGTCAATGGGTAATCAGATTGCGCCGGATGAAAGGAAACGTTAATTCCGACGGTTGGAAAGGGTTCGCCAGCCGTCGCTACCAATTCACCACCTACTTACACCCTTAAAAGTTGAATAGCGCAGGTGAGCGCCACATTGGAGCTATGTTCATTAAATTTTCGACGAAATCCGTGCCGGAATTTTCAATACAATTTGTAGTGGAAATGGCAGAGTTCTGCTCGCCAGTAGCAACGGGAGATGGCGATGGCGCAACTTCATGGCACAACTGCGAAATGTTTCGCCTGTGCCCCTGTAGCGACCGCAGTCAACCGTATTTATTAGCAGAGTTTTGCAGTCATCAACGGCAGGTCATGAATTGCTGCCACGGCCACAAACGATGTAACTTTTATTATTAATTTTCGCAACTCGTCAGCATCAGGCCACGCAAAAAAATAACTCACCTGAACAAATAGTAGGAAGGTGTAGGAAAGGTAAGCTGACAGCATTCAATATCTGGTCAGTAGACGGTATCTGATGTTCAGAGCAGGACAGAGCATGGCTGCAGGTTTGGATCAGAAGCAGGAAGTACTGAATCGTTCCTTGTATGTTCCGGTCATATTTTAAATTCAATCTGAACTCAATCAAAATTCTAATTTTAAGCTTCACGGTACAACTGCTCTAGAATCGCTGTTCTGTTCACGAGTTTTTGACATTGAAAATATCGCACCTGTATGGAGTAACAGAACAGGAACAGCACCGACAGTAAGTTTTGTTTTCAACTATAAAAAATCAATTTAAAGGGAACCACATCAAACCGAAACAGTATTGCAACTGCTATGTAATGTTAAAGCTGTCCTACTGTTCACTTTCCTCAGGGTAATGATTGAAATTTGATATCCAACAAACGGTATGCCCATGCAGCCTGTAGTTTAGGCAAATGGTGCCTAAATAAGAAACATAGCTCCATGCTGGACAGCCCCTTTCGGGACAACTGTTAAGAAAGAGTGTTAAAAAGCCTTTGCCACGGAGAGGACAGGCATTCTTACACGTCCAATGGATTTACTTTCCCTGCTTACTGAACGCAAAACTCCTGTCAGTCACGAAACGGATGCCACTTCCGGCCCAAGACAAGCGCTTTATGCCTCACCAGGCGTTGGACGTGACTTTCACCGAAATAAGTTCTGCCAAGCTTCATGGCAGGGTGAAAGGGAAGAACAGAAAATCGTATAATCCTTCTCGATTGCTGGGAATGAAGCATTTCAGCAGAAGAAAGGAACCATTCCGGGCAATTATTTGTGCTTCACAGCCAGATTTACGATGAAATGGTAAGGTGGAGAAGGTTTGTTCGTTTCCGTAATGGACAAACAGTGGAACAGTGGAATTCGTGCTTCAGGCTCAAAGTCACAAACTACTTCCGGCCAACTTGATGGGATTGACGAGGCTGTGAATTGGAAAGAGAAATTGAATAGAGGTGGTAAGCATTTTAAGCTAGCAGGCATTCAACGAAATGAAAGAAACGGTGAAGAATGATCTCCGCTGAGCCGTTTCGGGGACGATTCATACGCCTCATTAAGTCACCCTACGCCACGATAGGGTTCGTTTTGCTCCTTAGCACTCCTTGAGTGCTTTGAGATGAAATTTTTGTCAACTCATAAATCCCAACTGAAACGGATGAAACTTTCAGCGCAACTTTACGACGAACTTTAAAACTTTTTCCGAGGCACATTTGGAGGACATTTGGGAACAACAGTCGATATCTTGACTCACCGGAGCGCAATGCACTCTGGAGATGCAAGAGAAATGTTGAGGTAGAAATTTATTGTGCAAAAAAATAAAAGAAGGACCTGAATAGTTTCATTCCTATTTTAAGCTAGTTTTTCATAATTCTCTTTTGGCTTATGAAACAGAATATGAATTCAAATCGAGGGTTAAAAACTATTGTATAGTTTAAAGGCAGTTTACAATGAACTTTTTGTATGCACTAATATAATCTGAGCTTCCAGTACGAATGATAAAAGTATTCCACGATGAGTATCGTTTATTTAATTAT
Organism: Anopheles coustani; assembly: GCF_943734705.1. Taxonomy (NCBI): domain Eukaryota; kingdom Metazoa; phylum Arthropoda; class Insecta; order Diptera; family Culicidae; genus Anopheles; species Anopheles coustani. Next base: position 24,710,007 of record NC_071289.1, on the reverse strand, counting down.
GCAGTCTATTGAGGTGTTGTATTTGTCAGCCCTTCTTTCTGTTTTACTTTCGGTAGAACTTCATACTACTGCTTGAACCTACTAAATTGTAAACCTAAAAAATGTTCACAAGTGAAATGATTTAAAATCAGTTGAAAGTATATGAACTTTGTGCTTGGTAGCCAATCCCTCAAAGAACTTGTAAGTACTTAACACTACGCCGCAAAGGCTTACTGTTTCTAGCCTCAAGATCTGTTTTTAGGTTCACAAAAACATATTACAATTGCATGCCAAAGCACTGACCTGCCAAATGCTCTGAGAATTAATTTCCGCTCATACCACATCCATCGATAAAGCAACGCATATATGTATTCGGTCATGTTTTCACGAACTGTACCGTAGAGCACATTCTCGTTGAATTAATTGATCGTGCCAAACACGTGCCACTTTGTGATAGGAGTTTTTCCTCGACGAAAAAAAGGCCATTTCGTGATCAACACACACCAGCTATAAAACACGATGAACAAACATGGCAGTTTTCTTCCTTTAAAAACAAACCATTTATCGTAAGATGTCGGAAACGACATTCATACTAGGTGCGGGTATGACGACTCAACTGTCGACAGATTTCCCCCAAAATGCTCCTCTGTCGAAGAACCGAACCAGAGGGGGCGAGTTAAACAAATTCATTCGAAGCTTCCGGCAGGGAGGACAAGATAAAGTTGACGTTGTGAAGCTGTTCATGGGGCGTTCTTTTCCAACATCGGGGTGGGGATTTTCTCGACACGCATAACCCCAGGCAGGGTGCAAATAATGCAATAAGCGGTTCGTGAGCGATATTTGTTGCTATTCAACAGAAATCATTGTTTATTCTACCGGTCTTTTTGGTGAACATATGTGTGTGAGATCAAGAGTAAGTAGAGAAATAGATGTGGAAGTGATTTTATCTCATGTGATATTTTCGACAAACGGGTTTTGAAAAGTTTTTTACCTTTAACTGAACAATACACGACAATGAAATGCATAAAATAAAATATTCGTAAGGTACATGCCGTATTGTATAAACTTTCGTTTGTTTTAATTACTTTTTTTAGAAATTACCATTTCACAGTGTTTCTTGAAAACGTATTCATTCATCACCAACAATTGTTGGTTAGACAAAAATAATCTCCTGCTGCTCCTCAGCTATCGTTATAACTCCCATCATAAGAACCTGTTCCGGATGATTTTCCTTTATCAAGTGATTGAATTGACGATTACCTTCCCAAGTCAGCAGTACTTTGAGCACCAAAATCATTGAGTTCTTGAGCATAAGCATCTCCATAAATCCGTTTCAGGAATATAAGATATTAATCTCTACGAAGACTTTATTCAAGCTCCGGCGTAAGCGTTGTCTTAATATTTTCACGCTTTTTCTTCTTGTTTAACAACTTATTTTCGTCCCTAATTGAAATCCTTGGAGAAATATTGAAGACGATGCGTAGCGATTCGTACAATCGAGATGGGCCACGCCATGTTAAAGATGGCGTAAGGGATTTGCTAAATGGATAGCTGTTCCTCGCCGAGAACACTCGCTTCAAGTGCTTGGGCTTTTGGTACGAAGAAGAACTCTTGACGAAAAAGTTGAAAAAATTTTCTTCATCGGGAGAATGCATGACAGGATTGGTTGAGTTCAGTTTACGATCTTTTTTTTTGTTGCACACCAATCTTATGCAAACCCGGACATCATCATCATTAAGGACTTTATGGACACGGGTGATAAAATGAGAGATACAAAAATTTAATAATCCGTCCCACGCACCTTTCACTACTTGTTCATAAAGCACAGCATGTAGGTGAAAGTTTTACCGTAAAGTTGTTTCATCAAGCTAGAAAGAGTATTCCGTTTATATGACCTCTGTTGATCTTTGATTAACGGTATATTAAAAAAAAACGTTAGTTAGGCATTTGATATATCTATAGGCATTTATAATATCAGGCATGAACATCATCCAAATTTAATTTTATATACTTTTTTCTGCTAACTTGCTACAATTTTTAATATGTATTTCTTGAACCTACAATAGTTTGAAAATGTATGTATAACAATTTGGCTTAAATTAAATCTAGATAAATAACAAATTCTCATCGTAAACATTCAAAATAATCCTTGTTTGCTTTTCATTGGAATTGATAATCATGATTTTACCCGCGATTACGAGTTCTTTTCAACCTGGAAGATGTTCACAAAAAATGATATTTCAATATTTCGTAAATTTAATACATGTTTACTTCATTTGCTACGTATTTTTCAGACCTTTTTCCATCATTTTCAATCCGATAAGAATGAGATCGGCCTGCCATGATGTCACCGCACCAGCTGCTTCTGATATCGTCGCTACTATTGTTGGCATTTTTATGCCTTCACTGGGTCAACCTCGGAACGAAATGACGCCATTAACAAAAAAGGAAACAAAACACGGGAGACCTCCGGAAAATAATAAAACCAGCGCGTTACGAAACGGTCATAATTAAGCGCTTTTCAGATTTTCCCCGCTTGTCTCTGCAATAATAAATTATAAACCTTTTCGATTTCAGTCGGTCATTTCCTCTTCCGCCCCGAATCCTAACCCCGCGCCCCCTTTGTGGCTTGGTGGAGCTTCAATATTCATTTCCAAAGCGATGCTTACCAGAAACCTCCCACGGTAGCCTTTTCGCGAAGTTTCACCGTAGTTGTTTTATAAATTCTCCACCTTTTTTTGTCATTCCTTTCGGAGGGTCTTATCCGGAAAAATAACGGATTACACCGGTACCGACCTTTTTTATGACCGTCCGCCATGTTGTTGTGTTTTGGCCGAGCCAGCGTTTGCCCCTTTTTTTTGCGCGTTATATTACCATTCTGGCACCAACCGTGCATTTCGGTGCGACCATTTGGCACAACGTGATTAGTTTTCGAACCAAAGCCCAAATCTGACTCAGCGGAAAAGCAAACCGGGCGGGCCAGTTGGCTGAATTTAACTCGTTTCATTGCAAATGGGAAGGGATGATGGTAGTTACCGGCGTATTGTAAAACTTTGAAAACGTGGAAAACGAATTCCCTTTCTTTCGCTTCCTGCTACGTAGGGATGGCAATAACAAATGGTCACTTAACGAGCTAGCAAAATGAAAGACGGATTACATTTGGGCTATCATGATTGATCGGCGTACATTTAATAGTATTTCAGTTTATTATGCTTTTATGTCTTTCTGGATGGCAGGTTGAGCGTGTGATTTCATATTTTGTAATAACTCACTGCTCGGTTATTAGTAATCCTTTACGTTAGTTGATGATTTTTTCCAAAACCATTACAACCCTATCAAAATAATGGAAAAATCTTTATAAAAGAAGAAATTGGTTTATTGCATTAGAAAAAAGGATGTAGAATGAAATAATTTAAATCTTCATTTAAATTTTCTAAAAACATATTGTAAAATTCGGTTGCGAAGGATGTTAAAAATGACATTCCTATGGCACATATACTAGTATATTTCAAATTTGATATAAAGTTCTGTATTTGTTCAAGTTTAATGAACCCCTGACAATTTGATACGGTTTGTTTTGTTTGTTCAGTCAACGGTTCACATGGGGTTTTTTATTTGCGTGGTTTGTTTGAAGTTAGTTTTGATTGCGCTATTCTGCTCGGTTTCACGCAGGTGTATGTATATAAAATACACATTTTGCTAGAATGCATTATTTAAGAGGGAGCGTTAAAACACATGCATAGAATATCGTTCGTTGTCTCAGGCTTTTTACTATTTCATGCCGTGTATGCGTTCACTCCACATATATCAATTTTTCAGTACTTAATTTACTTTGTTTGACTTTGTGCAAAATGCACACAACAGTTTCCGCCTACGATGGAACTGTGAAGTTTTTGGATCAGCATGCACTCTAGCCGCAAAAGTAATCATATTTATTCAGTTTAATCAACCGCACTGGCGAAAGAGGTGCAACGAAAAAAAAAACTTGTACACCACGATGTGTGAGCCACATTTTCAACCACCGACGCCCGTGGTTGGGATTGTCCTAGTTCGGGTCGGAAACCCGTCGGAATAAAAAATATCCTTCCAAACTCGCAAAACTACCCGATCGCCCGCCCATCGCACCCTGCTTCGTTCGCCGTCGACCAGCTGCTTCCGGTTTCATAACTTCCTGGCCACATCCACCTGTGCACGCAGTGACGCTCGTCCATGCACACCATTTTGTCCTAACACCATCCGAAGCGGCCGCCGGAAAGACATCCGTTCTCGGTGCCATCCCGAGGCAAAACGAATAAAGGCATTATATGGTTTTCGCGTAAAACTCGCATAATAAAATTTTACGATTATTGCCAGCATTCGTTCCTTCATCCGGTCTGGTGGTGCTGCTGATGCTGCTACGACGAGTGCGTCGAGATTGCGTATTATCATTTTTCGAACGCCGCCTCTCCACCACCGTAAGGTTGACCGATTTTTCCGCACCCACTCGCGCGTTAGGAGACACATGTGTTTTTGGCACAAATGAAACGTTCCCCACGGTCGAGATTCACCGTCAGCAGACGAGTGTAATGCGTAGAAGGGAAAACGAAAACAAAAAGTGTACGGAACGGCACATCCGACCGATGTTTAGCGGCGCAGAGGCTTTTTCCCACGGCACCGTTCCACGCAACGCAGAAGAGAGAAGGCAACGCCATTACGACAAACGAGCCAAACTGGATGGTGTAAGATTCAAATGGCGAAAAATCAGCACTGAACTCACCACCGCGGGTGCGTATCAACCATTTCACTCGGTGGAAAATACGTCGATAGTGTTCCAGTTTGCGGTATTTCACCTTCCATGGCGTCACTAGTAAGTCGGAAAATAGAATGTTGCCGCTTTTTTTCTTTTTGCCACCCTCGTTACAGCTTCCGTACCTTTCCATTTGCACCGATGGTAGCATTGTAACTTACCGAATGTAATGAATACATGCTCGGATTGCTGAAAGGCACAGTCAGAGGGAAATTTTACTTGGCATTCATTACGCTGTGAATGGAGATGCTACTGGCCAAGTACTAAAACCAATGTACAGTATGCTGTACATTAATGATTTCCTAATTTATATCCACATTGCTAATGCACACATTAGCAAAATCACATTCAAAATGGTAAATGATATGTTTTTGCTGTAGTTGTAGGATGAACCACATCAACAAATGTAAGCCCTTTTGCCGCCAAGGAATTTCATCAATAATTAGGAAACAGCAACAACTTTATTGATGTTTATCTTATTTTAATAAAGGGAGTAACTAACTGAATAACCTGGAGCAGGTTGATGTTGTTAATATTACTTTGAATTACTTTTGAAAAGCTCATCTTCACAAAAAACATAAAATGACATTTATATTACTTTAATTTTCACAACAGCTCGCTTGTTCTTTCGTACACTACAAACATCAGTTCTACACTTATAGACGAGATGCAACTCGTGTTTTATTTCTTCCCATCCTCACTTTCACAATCAAGCACATACGATTAATGTCATCTCGAACACTGTCGAGCGGATAATAAACTACCTGCAAAAGTTACGACAGCTAGTAAGCATTTGATGGCTTCCACCTTTTTCAGTGAATGGGTAAGCGTGAAATATTGCCTTGATTTTTTCACGGCCCGAGTAAAATCAATTCCTTCTTAGAAGAGAATGAAATTGCATCACGAGTCTAGAAATATTGTCTACACTGTTTCTCACGGTACTAACCCGGATGCTCCGATCTAGTTCGTAAAAATATGTATTGCACAAACAAACAACAAAATTGCGCTTCTCTACGAGAGAGACGTCTAATACGCTAAAACTCCACGAAATTTGGTGGAGACGCCCGGTGCTTTGTACTTCGATGGAGCCGCATGGTGTTTCTTGTGCAGCATTCTAATATTTACCGCCAACAAGATGAAAGTCATAAAACACGAAAGTCAACTGCCACGGAACCGTTGTACACGAAATAGTCCCATTCACGCCGCCATACTCGACGCATTGTAAAACGGAAAGCAAGTATTTGTCAACGGCCAGGTTCGCGCATTGCGAACGAATCCGATGCTGAAGCCAATATCCTAGCAACAAAGCAAAGGAAAGTGAAGAGCATCAAATAAATACAATGTTTTTTAGCACCATCGACACCGCATCCGGTACGAACGAGCTGTCGGAAATGAAAATGTTGCGATTTCGTACCTTTTCGGCAGAGGCCTTGAAGCCTTGTTGTCGTCTGCAAGTGAAGTCAAAAACAGGATCGAAAATCTGCTCTCTTCGGCCGCCGCGAAACCCGTGACTTAGAATTCGCGATCTTCGGCACGACGCGCGGTGCGACGCCAGAAAATCTTATTTTCCAAGTAATACTGGTTGGAAATTGAATTTCTGGCAGCGTGTTGTTCTTTTCCAGCAGAAAGTTGCACCAAAGCTTACCGGTGCTTGTTTGATTTCGGTGTCACGGAAGGCTTACTCGGGCCGGTTTTGAAATCAAAATTGGTTTCGTTCCAACTTGCCATCCACTGTCCTCCACACTGCCAGCCATACCCACGCAACACTCGTACTGCTTCGTTCGTTTTCCCAGCTAGCATTTGCAGGGAAATGTCTCCCTTTTTCTTTCCATCAAACGAGCAGTGTTTGGTTTACGATTCTGTTGACATTTCATGAGATCATACCTTGGTTTCTCTTCACGTGGCTTGTTTGAGAGGCGGTAACGGTGGCAAGCAGATTTGAATGACGAGCGGAAACCTTCGACGGCTAGTTGTGTATCCAATTTTCTTAAATTTGCATTTGTTAGACAGTCGAAGCAAAGCGGACATATTAAGGATGCGCTGGTAAACAAAGTGGGGTTCCGGAAAGCATAAATCTCAACTTGTGATTTTTGGCATTGGAATAAACAAATGTCATGAAAAGCATATTGAAAGATACTACTCGTGGAGCAATTTGCTGTTAGACGGACTCGCATTCTTAACGAATATCAAACAAAAAAGCCCATCCAACCTACCCTCGTTAGCTACGAGTGAACGCTTGCAAATGTTTTATTCGGTTCACATATTATTTGACCAAACGAACCACCCCTTCCATTTCGTGGAAGTGTGCAATTTTTGTATACTACCCCCTTTTTTATTGCTCTTAATTTCAACCCCATCTTGTTTTCAATTTTCACAATCCATTTCGCACGAATGCTGCCGGCCAAATGGTGTTGCTTCGGCGAATTTTCCCACCCAGTGCGTCCGTAAGGAATGGCGAAAAACACTCTCTCACACAACAATGCGAAACAGGAAAAGCAAACCGTACCGGGCCAACCGCCCCCGAATCGTCCCGCTTTTTTTGTTTATAAATCATGAATAAAATACACATTTTCTTCCATCGGTTATTATGCAAATCCACACTCGGAACAAGCATTATGTTAACCGTTCCCACATTCTCGTTATGAATTGGAAACGCTCGTGTTCGTGGGCTGCCGGTGTCGGCGTCTCTCTTGGTCACTCCCGGCGCTGATCGCTTGCCATCTCCTTTTTACTGGCGATTCTTTTATCAACCATGTTCCCTTAGACTGTGATTGTGTGCCACGTGTCAAGAGGGATGGCGAGTGAACAGGAAATATGCTGTTCGTGACGTGTTGGTCACACTAGCCGGCTTCATTGTTTTTTCCCCATCCCCGGTAGGCTGTCTCTCCCAAGAACTGAATCGGGTTTGCGTCACTTAACTTTCATCCCCGAAGGCAAAAGCAGTTGACTAGATGGCACCGAAAAACCTTAGCCTTAGCATTCCAAGGTACTCCAAAAATCGTCCTCAGCCTCGGAAGAAAATATGTGTGCGACAAAAACAGTAGACGAACCCGTCCGACCCAAGTGGGAAGCCATTCTTTCTTGATTCGGCTTTTCTTCAGCCGGCCTGATGCGTTTGACTCGAGCATGTTTGCCACCGTACCCACCCACCATCCAGCCAGCATCCGGTGTAGTGGGTGTACCACATTGGCGAAGAATGCCCACGGCTTTCCCTCCGCACGATTCAACCAGGCGGCAACTTTTCTCCGAACTGTTTTTGTCGCTTTTCGCCGCCTGCGTCAACGCTTGAACCTTAGAATTCAACTCTCGTGTACGTGTTTGTTTTCGTTTGTCTTATGCTCTTTTGTGAGTGATTTTTTCACCATTCCACCACCAACCCACTGCGCCGATGTCTCCTGCTAGTTCAGGCGGAAACACGAAAACCCAACATGCTGCTAGCATGGGGCGAGATGTTTGCGTTCACTCCGCTGGAAGGAGCAATTCGGAAAGTTGAAAAGCTTTCGTTTTGTTTTCGATTTGTCGTGCAGTTCATTTTTGCTTGAAAATTTTCATTATTCACACCCTTCAATTTGCATAACCAAAAATATTGCTAAACGATTTCCATTTTGTGTTTGCACATTCGCTTCGTTCGTGGAAGGGTCGTTGGAATAGTTTGACCGATATGAAATATGCTCGATGAATATATCGTTCTAGTTCTGTGGATTCTAAATTCTTCTTTTCTTTCCATTTTTAAAGGTACCCCATTGTAGCAAACTATTATAACATTATTCAATAGGATAAAGGCTTAACATGTTCTAAATTATAGTTGAATTATAATAGAATGTTTTGTGTCGATTGTTTTGTGACGGCCTTTTGCTGTTTTGCCAAAATTTCAAATTAACACATATCCAAAAAGATGGATCATAGTAAACCGTAGGACCATACATTTTTCGTAGGATTCGTATTATTATACAAATGTAATGATAAAATATCACCCAATAAACTGAAATATATCGCCAGAACACAAGATTCGAGGTGGAGATATAAAAAATTAAAAGTGTATGACTTTTCTTCCTTTCTTTCAGTTTCTTTCACACGAATGTTCACTTTCCCGTCACCGGAATCCTCCAGCAAATATGAATCGTACTGGTTTCGATTATTCAGTTCAACGAACCGCGGACGAAAATATCCATGCACGATGCAAACCCACCGAACTGACGTGCAATGAGGCAGCAGATTCGAACCGAACACGACAAACAGACGAATGAAGCGTGTTAATGGGGTGTAAAAAACGAACCCGATTGAAAATTTCTTCATTTTCTTTTCAATTGACCCAAAAAAACGCCTCAAATCTAGTTTCAGTTGACATTGGACAGTGTTTATGACAAACTGGGAACGTTATAATCAGAAAATCAGGCCTATATCAATTATTTTAATGACTTGGGAATGATTTGGAAATGATATGGAAATGAAATGCAAATCAAAGCTTCCAAATAAAATTCGCGCGTTAAGAAATTCTATATGTATTTATTTGAGAGTGATGTAATGCAAGAGAAATAAAATAAAAGACGAAAGTTCATTCACTTTTGCACGGAATCAAGGATTACTATCTAGTAGCATCCTACGTTAGCTCCCGTTTACTCAACAGCAAATCTAAACCGATAAGAAAAGTTCACACACCGGTACATGAAAGGGGAAATTCCCCGTTCACAGTTTCTACCTATATCATAGTGCAAGCTTTAACGCTTGCGCATGACGGCATCTGTTTCCCCTTACGGGCTTACAGACAGCAAGTTTTCCCCTTGGACAGGACATGCATCTCGATCGAATTGTAAACATTCGAAAAAGCACAGTGCTGAGCTCAGACTGACAGCATTTGTCTGGCAAACTAACAGCATTTTCGCGGGGAAGTTCAATCGGTCCAGCATCCGACAGCATGCATCCAAACGGAGAACAATTCTTCTCGCATCTCAACGGATAGGAACAGGTTGGTTCGGTGTCGATTCAGTCAGGCTCCAGACTTCAGCACGGATGGTGGAGCATACAGCGTTGGGTGTACTTCTGTTGGGAGGTTTCGTAAATGAAACGAATAATATCGCTTATTGATGTATCTTACAGGATGCTGAAAGGAGCTCAAGGGCTAATCTCATTTGGAGGCAGTTGTAAGAGGGTTATCGAATCACCGTATTGAGCTGATTCTATGAAAATATGGTAAATAGTATAAATATAATACCGACTTTCAAGTATAATTCCAACATTTCCACAACAACATTTTAACTAATTCATTTGACTTAGTCCTTGGGAAAAATTACTTTAAACTAAAACAAAAAGGTTCGTTCATTATACTTGTCAGCTTTCTACGAATACGCTTTTCTTAAAGTTGTACAATACACCGCACACTGCGAAATTAACATGCCAAATGCTGACAAACTTCACTCAAAGCGAGTTTAAAACTTTTCCGACACCTTGATCCTTTCGTCGAGTGGGATTTTTGGTGGAGTAAACACCTCTCTACGGTTGTTTTACATTCAATCCCCTGCACCAAAACTTTTCAGAGACAGACTAATTCGAAGGACGTTCACGGGTGGCGCAGAGCGGCAATGGCGTTCCTTGTCGAAACCCAAACCCAAAATATTCAACCAGAATTGTCCGCAGTCGTGCGAGGCGCCGTATTGCAGTTGGCTGCTGTAATTCAAGCACGGAATTTAATAAGTTTTCCACCACCCCACCTACGCCTGTCGCTTGGCTTGTGCTTCCCTCGATGGTGTAAAGATTTTTAAGTGGGCCGATTTAATAGGCTTCCGTACGCCGTTTGGGAAACCTCCGCAAAATGGGGAAGCTGTGTAACACCTACACAAAATGTGATGCTGAATACAGGCACTGGGAATCGGCTCACACCTCGTTTTGTTTAGATACTGATATTCGGTGGTTTCCAGTTACGCTTCGGGTGCGGATAGGTTTGTTTGAGCTTGTTTACTTTCACTTTAAACGGGCATGTTTTGTGCGTTGCATTTCCCTCGCACTGATAGTAACGTTATTTTTGATTAGAATTTATCTGTTTTTAAACCTATCGTTATGTTTAACATGTTCATGCAGCAGATGAGATTGTTTCAATTACATGGACATCAGAATAAAGCTAACTTATTTGGCTTAGTGACCATGATGTTTTCTCGAAACGCTAGGAACAAATTTAAAACAAAGCTGGATATTTCCAAATAAGTTATATTTTATCCTAATCTAAAAATATTGTTATGGTGGTCCAGAAACATGAGATATGAGGCAAGTAAACATGAGAACATCATTTCTATCACAGTGCTCACAGAAGCCACAATGATTCTGAATAATTGCCTTCAAAGCAGCCTAACTACCGTACCATCAAAAGCAGACGCTCAAGGAAATATTTTATAACGATAGTTAAGCTCTGACCAGTGTTCTAGTACCATCATCAGTTGGAAAGCCCCTTCGTCTTTCGTTCACGATCAGCATAAACAACACACGGATCCCATCTTATCGAGACACCAACCCACCTCACCAGCTCATCTGAAGGTCGATGTGCTTGTTTCTAATCATTCTCAATGAGTGTTAGTAGAAAAATGACCTTGTTAAGGCTGTCCCCGACCGGAACCATTATCAGCTGCCCGTAATTATTCCTTTCGTACTCAAACACTTCCACGTTCGGTCCGGAGTGCGCTAGACTACGTTTTTCCCTCCAGAACCTGAACGAAATGCTAAACAACTGCCTCGCAGGCGTAAGTCATTTGTCAAACTCCCGAAGACCAATGCCGGCCGCTTGTGGGAGCAAAAGTCGTTTGACGTGTGGCGATGAATTGGTGAAATGTATGCTTCCGACCTTCCAACGACCATAAATTACCCCAAGCAGAAAATGTTCCACTGTTAATTAATAGTTGAAACTAACATTGTTTTTTGCTTTTCTAAACACGAAGTGCAAGAATACCACAGCTTATGTGAATGCAAAGGAGTGTCCACCTACGAGGCATCGTATATTAAATTTGAATAACCTTCGATAACATGCTGTAGCGCGCAGTTTATGAGACGGTAAGAAAAACCTGGTAAGGATGATCAATGATCAATTGAAAATTCCTTTTGTTTTCAAATAAAAATATTTCATATGATCTACCTCCTTAATCAAGGGTTCGTTACCAAAAACTTCAGAGAATCAAGCATAACTTAGATTGAATACATTTCACCATTATGCAATTGCACAAATGCTCTTTGTTTGGCTTGTAAAATATTTCGAAATACTATGATATTTACAAACACATAGAAATGCAAGCAAAAATGATCTTGATTTGGTCAACAATAATCTCCATATCACTTACAACGAGTTCTTCGATTGAATGTTTGCCTATTTGTATTAAACAACTTGGACCGAGGTACAATTGCATGCAACATGAAAGAACAAAATTCCTCTCGTAGCCACGCCGTGTAAACTACTTAGTTGACTGAAAGAGCACCATTGTAATACAGAGAGCCCAGATAACCATTCAACGAATACGATAAAAAGTTTTTCATGGAAACAGAACGCCCCAAGTGAGCCTTTTGCGTGCACGCTTCTGGTACTTTGACTCCTTTCGCATTGCCACGCTCTTCATTTCAATGCCAAATGCTCTTACCTTGGGAAAGGAAGGAAAAATAGACTTTTCGTCGATTTTTCTACGATACGCTAGAGAGAAAAACTTTTACTTACGCAAGCAAGGGGTGTTCACGCAACAAAACCTTTCCCGTATCCTTCCGTAAGTGATCTGTCACGTTTCAGTGTTTGTTATTTATGTCAACCATAAGTAAAATTTATAACCATGCTTATACCACATCCACTTTCGCCTTTTTCCGACTCATCACCAAGACGCCTCTTTCCTCTTCCTTGGAATATACAAAAAGCTACGTACCTTCTTGTGTTTCTCTGCCGCTTCGTTATTATTTGTAACAGCTTCTCGATTGGCCCTCGATATTAATACGTTTCCTATCAATGGTGTGAAAAAGGGCCAAACTTCTCTCCAAACTCTCCACAGTATCATGAATAATGTGGGATCGTTAGATGGGAAAATTCGATTGAACGACCTACAACCCTCTAATGTGCCCTCTCTGGTGTCTTGGCTGCCTCGTGATCTATTTTCCCTATGGAACTTCCCTATGCGTCCGTATTGTCAAGTTCAAAGTTACAAAAAGCAGCTGCCTTGCGTTGTCAACCTGTTCGGTATTTATTGGGAAACCTTTTAAAGGGTGAAGTACGAGCGGAACCCCCATACCCGAAAGGAACCCTTTTTAGGGTAAGAAGTCCTAGCTGTTCGGGTTGCTCCCAAGCCGTTTGTTTTCGTCTTTTTCATGCGTGAAATGCGCACCTAAGGGGAAGAAAACCATTTCTATTCTTTTCTGTCTGGTAATCAAGCTGACAATTTTATCCACGGGTAAGGAGCGGGTAACATGTGTAAGGAACTTCCCTTTCTAAACAAAATCTTTCTATGCATGCATTGTTTTAGTTTCATGAACACAGTCTCAATACAGATCAGAATAGTATTATTATTATGACCATGTTTCATTTCCATTTCCTCCACCATTCAATCTTTCCAGGAAAGTGTTTAGATGGTGGTTAGGTCTCAAGAAAATGCTTGTAGAAAACCACAGCTACAACACAAACAAAGAACATCACGGAGCATTGATCTCGGAGCCGATGTACATTTTCCGACCACTTGATTCACTGTGAAGTGCAAAAAGCACACAATGGTGAATATTTGTTACCGCTTCTCCGAAGTTCCGCCCATTCACCAGGCTACCAAGCCAAGGCGGTAAATTTATGTTCGTTCAGTATGATTTACAGACCTTTAAAACAATGCTTGGATGGAGCGGTTTACCTGGAGGCCTCCCTTTCTAAGCCCAAATTTGCACGCATGAATTATGTGGCTTCATTCGGACGATTTCAAGTTCCTTGTCGCATTCAAAGGCCCAATGTTCACAGACAAGAAGGACACAAAGAATTCAGTGAAACTTACCTTTGGTTCATACCAAGAAAGGTATATAATAACAGCAGGCATAGTTCATGACAGATTGCCACATTTTAATATGCCCTTCTAGCGTGCACACATTCAAATGGATGCGTGGCTCTTACGATCGAAGAAAACTACCTTCCAACTCAAACTGTTCTGCAATATACTCAACTTTCACCCCAGTAAGACGAAATGGTTCACCCAGCAAAGTGGTATCTTTACCATCCTCGTATGTCCTCAGCCCTCAGAAACTTGTTACATAACTTCTGCAGGATCGTTGTCGAATTTCGGTTGGAATGAAACAAATTATTGGAAAGTTATGAGCTTATGTTTAACGATATAATTTCGCTACCTAACGACACTTTCTCGACTGTTTAAAATGGGTTTTCGATTCAAATTGCGCGCATGACGTACCATCATAATGGAGATAAGTTTGACGTCCATTCCGTAAATTGCCGCTAGCGAATATATTCATGAATGTATCGCAAAATATCGCTCATGTCAAGATGCTCTTAAACGTACTCAAAAACGTGATTTGTATGGAAATACATGCTTTATTCAATGTAGCGTAATAATTCGTAGAGTGAAACTAAAATCAACTCATCCTTCATGTCACAATTGGATGCAGGAAAAGAAAACAAATGTCTCTCGCAGACCTTAATTTAAACGGTCGTTTTGAAAAATCAGCTTCACTTGTTAGGCTAAAAGTACCACAGAACCCTAATAACGCTTAAACCATATAAATTATTTCGAATCTTTTCACACTTTCTACATCACTACATGCTCGCTCGCTAAAATACATAAACAAATAAAAGTGTCGTCCCATCCTTCGCAGAACTCTCCCGGCATCCTGTATATGATGACAAGGAAAAGTTAAAAATTTGGTTGTTTACTTTCAACTGAATTGCAATCTTCCTTCCACTCTGATTCACAATCAAAGGACATTTCTAGCAAAAACGCAAACTTTCATGTTCATACATTTCAGGTCTTCTTTAACATGTAGATTTCTAACCGTTTGCAACACGAGGAAGTATAAGTTTGGGAAACAGTCTACGCAAATCTTCAACGACATAAACTTTACCTCGTTTCATGTTTGGAAACCAATGCCGTAAAACAAATATCCTTAAGGTTGTTTTGGTTTACATAGAAATACTTTGCAAGATATACATATACTTCAAAGCAATTCAATCATCTATTGACTATACGTGTAAATAACCAATTTTGTGTATGTGGATTCTGATGTTAAGTTTTAAGTATACACAGTTTTACTTCGATACTGTTATATGTTCCTCAACCTGAGTCCTTATTGATAATCCGTTTTTTTATTACTTGAAATGATTGCCATTTTCTGATCAAGCAGCTCATGGAGCACCACAAACATATGTAACCTACTTTTACAAAGCCATTTTCACGAAGACGTTCATTCGTACGTGCTGAGGCTGAACTCAGCTCCGAGTGTCACGTAGTTATTACATTCCCAACTGCCCTTTCATGTCGGGTGTCTTTGATCCTGATGGACAAACATGGACAGAGGGCCAGCAGTCGCATCCACACACGCCTCAACCCTTTTTCGAAGAATCACCAATGGGTCACATGTCATTTCACCATTGGATTTATTGAAATTTTTCTCCATCTGCAATGCCGATGCTGAAGACGGCAAAAGGAAAATATGGCGATAACGAAGGAACTTTGCGACCGATTTGCTGATGACAAAAACAAAAAGGTCGTCATGGTAACTTGAAGCTGGCTGAAGTTTACTGGATAGCTTGGATCTGCATCTAAGGGAGATGAAAGAATTCTCAAAGAAGAAATGGCATTTTTAAGTACATGTTTAAATATCACATTGAATTCTCTTCCAGTTCACAGCCAACACTTCCACGCATGTCTTTCCGTGACGTTCATTTCCGTTGCAAAAGGAAAACTTTAAGGTCTCCGTTAACAGCCAAATAATCACCATCAACAGCCTAAAGCGGTCAATTCTTGGGACTACTTTTCGCTTGCAAATTGTACGCCCAACAAAACTTTCCGTAATTGGATAACCGTTTCGACCACCGACCGTCAGGAACCTTAATCTGCCTCCATCATTTCTTGACTCGTGCAGTGCGAAACAAACTGCTGCCACTGAAGAACTTCTGCAGCGTCAACATTCGCTCACGTTTGGTTCGAATAATCCTACGGGGTGCTTTTTTATGACCCAAGAAACATTTCCTCGAAGCTACGAACGCATCACGACGTTGAGCATGCGAAAAGTCTTGACCCTCTTAACCACACTCAATGGTTGAGGTTTACCTACTTGAGGCGCCCCATGTTAATTCTCCAACGTCGTTTACTCAATGGTCCCGAAACTCACGTCGCTTGCATGCAAAACCTTACAGTCAGTGGCTTTTAATTGAATCTAAGTCCAGGCAACCTGCGACATACAAAACTGGAACTTCATTTTGTCGCCGAAACATTCCTCAATTGAGATGAAGAACAACAATAAAGGAAAAGTCGTCCTGTCAGAATTTAGAGCAAATATTATCCTTTTCTTGCAAACGCAATCGAGCAAATGTGTGGGCATTGAACAGAGTCAGCAAGCACCCAAAACCTTCACATGAAAGGACTTTCGTAAACCACAAGACCATTGGAGGGACCGGAGCGAAAAAAAGGAAAAACTTGCCGCATGATAAAGAACGATGTTTCTTGCGGAGAGAGCAACGAAAAAGGTTAATTTAATTTATGTAGAGGTTTTTCTCGATCCCTTCCCTCTGATCCTCTCTACCGTATTAGATATTTGGGAGGCGGTCGGGGCTTGTTTCTTCTTGTCAATCTTCTAGCTGTTCCTTCAAGGGAGAAGTGTTTTAATTTAGGACTTGCACTTAAAATTCCTGATCTATTTTTGTCCCTGGCATAAATTTTGAATCTGGGCCGTTTAACAAAAACATTGAATCTGATGTTTTAATGCACCTACTCAAGCATTCAAAGAAAAACACCCTGGTGAAATGGGTCCATTGAAGTGTTATTTCCAATTAAATGAACCTCAAACAGTTTCATGTTAAAATGACTTAACAGATCAAAGAATCACTTCTAGCATGGGGTAATTCTTCTTTTCATGAAACCTTTTTATTCATGTCAACGCTATCCTTCGAATCGGCATTAGACTTTCCATCTTCCAACGTCAGTGTCCTCATTGATCGAAATACACGAAAAATTATAAATATATATGCCAAATCAGCGAAAGAGAAACAATCAAATCATTGGCGATGGAAAAACGAAAAAAACACAGACAAGAGGATGGAGCTGACGAGTTTTTCCACTTTTTGATTTTCAACTGTGAGTCTAACCTTCGTGTGCTTTCATCCAACGGCGAATCTCTTTTATGGGCAGTCTGACGCAAAAAGGATTACCAGCTTGACTGGGCTTTAGCGCAACAAGTTATTGTTCTGGACAAGCTGCTTCGTTTCCTCCGTTTCCAAAACACATTTTCGGTGCGAATTTCATTGAATTTGTACCAAATTGTTGGACAACATTTGTTACCTTACAAAGAGTGATAATTGAACATTTGGGAGATAACCAATTATTGATGTTTCAATATTTTTGGAGATCTAATAATTATGTTGCAGTAAGTTTTTACAATAATTCTATCAAGAATTTCTCTTCGCTTGTATGTTCTTTTAGTTAATGACAATTATTCAAGTATTTCTGCAAGATTAAATTTTCGTGGTGAAAAACTGTTGCAAACTCTGAAGGTCGTTTATTCCAATCTGTCCCAAGTAGGAGTATTGAAATCAACCCCACTATGGAAATAATTCAATCTTGCTGAACAATTAGCCATTCTAAATGCTGTGTAAGCGAGATATTATCAAGAGAAAACTCTCTCCACTCTCACATGTGATAATAATGATGCCTTTGTGTCCGTAGAACTTCATAGTAAACTATCACCTACAACATGAGTCGGTTTCACATTTTCTTACCCACAAACTCCATTCGCAAACTTCACTTTTGCTGACGCTATTGATTACCCTGCACCATCAGGCTCTGAAGCATCCAACCACGATATGTGCCAGAAACAATGCTACCTATGCCAGGAATACTGTTATCTAGAACGTCGTTCAGTTCTTGCGATGCTATTCCTAGGTACATGTCCTTTTCTTCGCATCAGCTTGAATTTCCCCCCACGTTTTCCCCAAAGACGAAGTCACATGTTGTGGCGAACCCCGTAGCCTTAACTCTTTTTTATCTAGGAAGGATCAGCACAGCAGAACCACGAACTATTCTCGGGCTTAAGACAAAAGTTGATGGTATAGAAAACTGCACAAAATAGCAGTTTATCAATACCGATGATAGTAGAACAATAGTAACCAAGTGTAAAGACGACGGATTGGTCCATCCGTTCGAGTACTTTTCCCAGCATCCTTGTTATCTGTGGAAAAGGTGAAGTAAAATGGATAAACCTGGTGAAACCCCTTGGGAAATTCAATGATGATAAACTTCAACGGATCAATGCAAAACAAAGGAAAGTACAAATTCAGCTACCAGCACGCTTCCAGCTGTCCCGTACATATCCATAATGAATACCACAGGATTCCGTCCAAATGGCTGCTGCGCTCCTTTTCTGTTTCGGGACTTAAGAGAAATATTCACTTTGCATATAAGTAGAGATTTGACAATCGATCTAGTCGTATTCTACCTGTATATATCGATTCGAAAGCTGCAGCTACCGTGCTTTTAAATAATTTTACTGAATTTTTTTAACTGTCTCATAAATTTCAAATCGGATTTATACTTTAAAACGGTTCTGTTCAGATTTCAACTCAAACTGCTAAATAAAAATACTTCAAAGACAAGCCAAAAGCTAGTAAGGTACCTTAATATATAGCCCTAGTTTCCTACAAATAAATTTAATAAAAAGTTCCATTTCGTATAAATCATAAATTATCAAACCGCAGTGTACAACAAGTAAATTCAATCAAAAATGTTATTGCAAATTGATTTCCACCAGAATCGCTCTATCAACTGCACTCGAGTAAATCATTTTTAAAGTCAGGCTCCTTCGACACAGATCGTTATGGGCCATCCATTATTTATACGTCCTTGAAGACTACTCATCAAAGTCGACCGTCAGGCGTGATAATTTACGCCGAATAAATATTTTCATAAATATTCGTATGTCTCGGAACGCCCATGCCGATGGACCGTTGCGTAGCCCCAACCTGGGTCATTATCGTTATTCAACATTTTGGAACGCTTTTAACACCAAATCGAGTCATCAATCAAGCGCACTTTCGGTTGATCATCGAAACGGACACAAGCGCCAATCGCCACAATGTCAGTAATTTAACATTCATGGATGGAAATTGGATGCATTATTCATGTGGCGAATGCAGCTCCTACTGTCGCCTGTGCGTGTGAGTTTTTAAGCTCATTATTACGCAGACTACTGGCGCAATCTTACACACTGTATGTTTTGTCGACTTTTCATGTTGAAAAAAGAAAGTGAATGAAAACTACAGGCTCAATGGCTTTGTTACCTGCACAACTAAGCTAATAGCATAATAGAGCTCAACCATAAAAATTGTCGATCGATGCTCGATTCAATTTGCATAGCATATTCCCACCTGCTCGCCGAATGCCAATGAACTACACCATCGTCATACCAACCAACTAGTGCATTCCCATGCTTGAGGTTGAAAAGTAAATCCCATGTGCTAGACGCTCCGCTTTCTCATGGCGAATCCTCTTAGCGATGCACCGGCGTCCCTAACGCAACGAGGCGGGAATTAGAAATTGAGTGCAGATTGTGCATCGACCTGACCCGTTTCAAACGATGCTGACATTTTTAGAGCGTGAATCTGAAGACAAGGGAGGGAATAGAAAAAAGCTTCGTATGCGGTGCCACCGTTCAAGTGAGTTTAGTCATGAATTATGAATCCACTTTTGCAGCTGCATCGACTCAGTGTTGACGATAACTGAACGCAATATGAACTTGAGGATAAGAAGAATCCGTTAAAAACAAAAAAAAACAAGTCGAGATATTAATTGCTTGTTTTTGATTTTGTATAAGTATACGCGCTTGGATAACCTGTAGACACTAGAGTCGTTGAAAATAAAGGAAAAATAGTTCAAGAGAAAACAAACCTATCCTGCTTTCCACTTCATAGCCTTGTAATTAATCAAAACACAATCAATATAGATTTAAATGTTTTATTTTTCTTTTCTTACTGCGTAATAGATATAAGCATTAAAATTAATTATATATACTGTACCACTGAAATCCATCAAAGAGAGAAAAAGCTGATTTATCATATTGTTTTTACTGTAAATCCAAACACTTCACAATAATAAGCTAAAATGCTTCAATTTCTATTTAAAACAAAATTCTTTTTATACGCTACCACGTTTCGGTATCGCTGTTCTGTAGGTATATATTTTCTTTGATAGATGCTCGGCATGCGCAACTAGAAATATTTAGAGCTGAATCAAAGACTCAAAAAAAACAAGCACATCTCCATGTATGCACGCTAATGTTCCACTTTTTCTGCAATTACCGCATCAAAGTGACCGTCTCGTCGAACATAGTGGTTCTGTGCGGCAACATCGGCGCGCATTAGAGCTGATGTTTTTCTCGTTAGCCATGCCAGTGTCTCCGGGAAAATAAGAGTAAGTTTCGCGCACTCTACCCGATGCCTGTGGTTTATTTTATGGTTGTCGGATTAGCTCGCGCGCGGGCATTGGTTTCGCATACCGGTATAGCTCACCGATGCGGGCTGTGTACGAGACCGTGCTGTTGGGCTGCTTCTGTTGGATTCGCTTTTGCCCGGTCGTCGTTAATGAATAAATCATAAATCAATTTATGTTCTCGTGGCGCTTTGCCACGCGGTGTATGATGATGTCTCGTGCGATTGGCACAAATCGAACCGACAGTGTCCTGTTACCACACACACTCACACACGGAGTCATACTGGCGCGACGGGTTGTTTTTTTGTATGCATGGCTCCATTTTCTATCCCTGGTTTATTGATCGATACCCGATAGTTTCCCTCACGGGGTTCGAAGACCTTTCCAGCGATATCGGTGGCTTCAAACTAGCTACTGCTTGCTCTTTTCCTCGCTTTTAGTCACCGTTTTACCTTTTCGATGCTTTCTAAGGGTTGGACGGTGTTTGACGCTTGACCGGGTCTAGCTTTTCGGTTGATTAACCTACTACCAATTTATTGCCGCATTAGCGGCCAAATCAGTGTACGGAGGATTGCAATGATTTTTTATTTTTTCTTCTTTTTCGGTTCGCTTGAGCCCTTGATCGATTTGGCCTGGATCGAGTGGAGCTAAATAAAATACTCTCCCTTGTATCTTCATCCACTGGTTGGTTATTAATGAGTTCCGTCTCGTTTCACACCCGCGTGGCAATGACGGTGCCGGGATAAGCCGATGATGACGAGACAGTTTTAAATCACACCCGGGTTCAATGATTCATTCGAAATAAAATCAAAATCTTGAGGCTAGACTTTGCCCTCGGTTATAAATCGATTGAGGTTCAGTGAACTGCAACCACAAGAGGAATGAATTTGAAATTTGTTTCCCTTTCTTCTTTTAATTATAATTAATTTGAATAAGTACGTATTGAATCGGAGAAAAGCTAACTGATTAATGCTATATGTTTAAACCTTTTCTTTATGTTGTGATAATATCATATTTTATGAGATTTTATTTATTTACTCATGAAATATTGTATTGAAATACGAAGACCAATTCTATACACATGAACATAATAAAGCCAAAATTTTATTTATTTTGCTCTTATTCTCACCTGGCACGTATATTATGCGAAAACTTTCCCTTCCATCTGTTTCACCTACAAGCCTACAAGAAATGTTATTCGTAAACCACCAGGCGTCTCCATCGCTATTGAGTTGGTAGAATAACACCTTTCTGTCACTGGTGAACGCATGGAGGCCCGGACCGTTCACCTTTCACTTTATTTATTCACCTAATGAACTCATCCAGCGAAAACATTTACTGATAAAATTATGCTCCTCCAGTAATTGGTGGGCCACACACGCAGTTCACTTCCATGAAAACCCCCACCGTCAAGCGGAAAACATTCCCGCACAGTCTCCCTTCCGCTAGCAATGCTGTGTCACTATCACGCAACATAAGCAACGTTAATCACATTGCCAATTGATGGTTTGAAGCGTGGCCAATGTGGACGTTAGCCACAAAATGGAGGCGCCTGGTCCTCAGCAGGAGCATCGAACGAAAATAACACTTGATTCGGGGTGAAGTGGAGGGATCGAAAACGAAAAAAAAAAAACACAACCATCCACTCATCGTCACACGCAACTTGAACGCCCGACCAGCGGGTAGCATATCGCCTTTAAGCGCTACGATTACACCGTTTCAGCTCGGGCAGACTATTAGCCGGAAACGGATCTCTGAAGTGTTCGTTACCGTTCGCTCAACATCATCATCATCCACTTCCAACCATTTAGTGACCGTTCCCCGTGGCATGGTCCTTTGCCACATTCGCCTCAGGTTGAGTGGCACAAGCTACGATCGTTTCTGCGCAAACATCAGCTACATAAATGCATTATCGTGGTTTTCGGACCGTACATCACTTCTCTTCTCTTTTTCTCTGACACATTCACTCATCCAAATTCCGTATGGTCGGAACAAAAAAAAATTTGCTCGCTTGATTCGGTAACAACCTTAATAGGATGAATCACTCCACGGAGCATGGCTCAAATGTTTGGGAAACATGATAAAAGTAGGCAGAAGCAAACGGTTCGGCTAAACTGATGGCGATTTAGTCGGGAAAGAAAATAACAAAACAGAGAAAACACCGGTGAAACTTATGTGTGTACAACCTTTCTCGACAAAGCTGAAAGTAATTTTTAACGAGCTGATTGCTTTATACAAACCAAAAAAGACAAAAAGAAGTCATGATACAAAAAAATCAGCCCTTCTCAAACACTCAGTGTCAATTAAATTTCCATAAACTGGAAGGCCCATTTGATACATCGACAATTTTGATTGAATTGCGATATCAATCCATAACATGCTTATTTACGCCCTTTGAACATCGAGGTAATTGAACCAAAGAGGTATTAAAGCCCACATAAAACATTTCCCATTAAACATGCTATTATTTTACAACCATCTCCCGTACTGAATGTACCAACGAATGTAACTTTAAAAACACCCCCTGTTACTACATCCCACGTAATCAGTGCGCAAACACGTGATGGTTACACGGTACAATGAACACATCAACCGCAAGCTATCATGACAGCGGAGGATTAAAATAAATGATAGCGTTCACTCTTTCCATGCGAGTAACAATAACTGTCGGTATTTTTATTGAAATACACACGAATCTGGGTGCAAAGATTAACCTTTCGAATGGGGCCGAACTTCATCAAATAGCGATAATTCACAGAGCATTTGTATATGCAGCATTGACTTTAATTTGCCACCCGAATTTGAAATTAAATGCATTTCCTCATTATCCTCATTATGTTTCCCTATAGTTCTGTTGACGATTGCAATTGTAAATCATTTTAGTTCATGATAAAAATAATACTTTATTCTTAAATAAGTCACTACCAGCCATAGCGAGCTGTTTGATACCGAAAAAAATGTATGTAAATATACCATCACCAGACGGAAAACAGACTGTGTTGTGTGCAAGTATCTGTAATGAATTAAAACATTTTGAACAGGTAGATAGACCAACTAACATGGTTTCGGTGCACGATGTTTCCTAATAAAGTAATTCTATCTACAAGGAAAGGTTGATAACTTTGGTTTTCTCGTTAACTTCGTGATATACCGCGCTAATGCAAGCCTTAGTACCAGGAAGTTATATCCACCGGAAATGCAAATCATCACAAACATGAACGCATTATTCCTGGCCCAGTAGCTAATCTGGTCAGGACCTCCCCTGGAGCGATATCCACCGGACATGGAAATAAACAGATACTATTGAGGCAGATGCATACCGGATTTCCCGCAGGATCAATAAAGTGCACACCGTGTCATACCGTGGCGCTCACGACTACCAATATGTAAGGAACCAAAACTACCAACACGTGCCTGAACAGTGAGCGTAAGCTGACCTTGGATAGTCGGCGATGCGGAACTGGCACCAAGGAAAAGTATTTGATAGTGTTTAGTTTTGTTCCTTTTGATTACTAAACAACGGAAGAAAAAAACCCCGTCAGAACAGAACTACACGAGAACTATCCCGATGTTAGCTGATAAGAAAAGTAATGTAGAGAAACGAACAGGGAAACAAGCTGAAATAAAAAGGGCTTCTTCCCTCGTAGGTCAACGATGGTGGATGGAAGGAATCAGACCGGAACATTCGATTGGGCCAATCGGTGCCAAACGGAAACGTCCTGCAACAGACACAACCTTCACGTGGGTTGAGCGACGGGATACGGGTAAAGAAAAAAAGCGAAAAACGATACCGTCTTACCTGCAGCCTTGCTTTTCCGGTCCGGTAATACAAGTCACACTGGAAATATTCACGACGTCAGCTGCGTTTTTTTTATTCCTCGCCAGGGAAACTTTTCCCTCCGGGTGTTTCTTGATCCATTTTCAAGGGGAATGAATTTTGCACGAACCAATGCACACGAACGCGTACCGATAAACCCCTTTTTCTGCCAT
This sequence comes from Anopheles coustani, assembly GCF_943734705.1. Taxonomy (NCBI): domain Eukaryota; kingdom Metazoa; phylum Arthropoda; class Insecta; order Diptera; family Culicidae; genus Anopheles; species Anopheles coustani. The sequence goes on along the minus strand of NC_071289.1, from coordinate 24,685,614 downwards.
CGTAGGCGAGCAAACGTTGTGTTGTGAATCCGACTCCATCGGTCGTTTGTCCGGTTGCTTGGATTTTACCTGAACCTGAAGGAAAGCAAAAACGTGCTTGATTTTCCGTCCCCTAGTTTAGCAGCTTCGCTAGCTTGAGCGAAATTTGATTTTTGCAACGGGTTGTTCAAACGAAACAAAGACCCTGTTTTTTTTATTTGCAAGTCTATTTGTTACTGTAATGGCTGTATGATTATAACGATTAGTGTTTCTTTTCGTTGACCATCGTTCTAATACAAAACCATCTTAGTTGAAGTAAGAAGAACTCGTATGTTCAGCCAAATTATTCGAAAACAATGAAATACTTCAAATATTGTTTCAATAATTATTTCTACAAATTTCTCGAAACTCCATAAGGTAAACACAAGTTTAGGAACAATAAATTGTATGAGAAAATTTTACAGCATATTTTCAACTTGTGTCATTCAAGATGAAAAAGGTCTCCCAAAGGAAGCACAATATTGATCTATCGTATTGATGGGCCGTGCACTTGAAAATCCGTTTAATCCTTATTGCTTTTAACTATGGATCCAATGGGAACACTCACAAGGTTTTTTTTACGAAAGAACAAACGACGACTAAGCGTTTAACGACATGCTCGTGCGTCTGCATGTCCATCGTCTAGCCATTTCGTTTAATATATTTGCGTTTTTAACTCCAGCTAACCTCCCATCGACCATGTGATTCTTTCACACCGACATAATGACCCACATTAATGGTTTGCGGCAAACAGCAAACACCAAGACGCATTCAATGCACAATCAGGACAAATTAGAAGGTTTGAACCAGCAATGGTGTTGCGATTGCTTCAGGAAAAATCCGAGTTTCCGTTTAAACGCAACAATGCTCATCATCAGTAGATGAAAAAAATGCACCATGCAAATACTATCACACGGGGAACCAACATGTAGAAAGAAAGAAATATGTTGACCGGAGTAGAAACGGCCTGAAACGGCCATTAACATCTCCGGTAGGAACGAATGGCTCGAGATCCGGCGCCGGTTTCGGTCTGGCGCACGGTTGAAACTAAAAACAACATAAACAGTCAACAGCGATCCTGGGTGTCGGTGTACCAATGCCGACGCCTCCCGGACCGGACGCTCGCTGCATTGGTTGGCCACCGGGGAGTGTGAGCTCGAGGGGCGAAATTAATGCCAACGGTCAAAACGGAATCCACGCTCGGGAAGGATTTTAAACGCTTCCACACGCGCCGCAACAGCTACGATGGAAAATCCAATTTAAATGTAAATAACACCGATCGGAAGATAAAGTCGCAGGTCCACTAGCTATACTAGCACTTTGACAACGGTAGCAACACGGTCAGCTTGTCCGGGGCACGACCTTCATCGCCTGCTTCGTCATCAACAACATCAACAACAGAATCCGCCACAAAACAGCTATCCTGTCTCTAGGCTCTAGCCCGTACGGACACGATGCGGCGGTAGGTCGATATTGAAAAATGCCACCAACAATATTGCTGGCGACAGTCGCTTCATCCACAACGAAACCTCCACGGTGGTCACTTGTCACCGGAACTGGCTTCGGCACAGGTCGGATGGATTAAGCGTGGCCTCAATGTTTCTCTGTAAAGCGGAACCGGAGGTAAGTAAATCATTATTACAAGCACTGGCTTTTGTCCCTCCAATTCTTTTCGCCTCAATTTTGTGCGATACATTTTTCATGCAAGATTCAACTCAAGTGATGGTCGCTCGTATTGATTTTGATGAAGGATACAATCCTAAAAATAGGAAGCATCTGGGATCATCTTCTTGTTTCTGTTTATTCATAACAAGCTTCAAAAAGTTTTTGGTCCCTGCATTTCTTTTCAGGATAATGAGATTCACTTTAGCCTTTATTTAGTAGACACATTTAGTTTTTGATTCATTTGCTGTGATTCGGCTATAATGCTAAAAAAAGTAACTATAGACACTTAAAATTATTGTTAACCACATTTTTACGAAAACATAACTTGTTTTGAAACACACAGTAAAGTTATAAATTGCTTAATATGTAATTATTTGATCCCCAAACATTTCATAATGTAATTTTATGAGTCAAATCACACTTATTTAGCAGAGCAACGGAACAGCCATCATCTATTTGTTTAAATTTGTTTACATTTGGATTTCAAAAAAAAGTGAAAACGATCTTATTTTACAGCTGTGATCTTGAGCAAAACCCAAATAATTTCCATGATGACGAAAATGAATTGATAAATCATATCATAGTCAATAAATAGGCATTAGATGAGGACTTTTGGACGCTGTAATTGAACAATTTTTCATGATGGGACCCTCATGCTCACCATGGCGCGAAAAAGGAATTTCAGCTATCAAATGGAATTTTCAAATATTTCCCTCCATCCACAAAGGAACGAGCGCTGTCCTCAAAGAAGTCGATAATCGCTCGTTGAGTGTTTTGGTTTTTTTAGGGTGATAAACGAAATGTCTTCACTTGCTGGCCCCAGATTCGGGTGCCAAATACGATACGAAGAATGTCCTTGCGTCTATACTGGCCAACCACAAAATGCCGAATGCCGCTTGGAGTTTGTAATTAATTTTCTTAATCACATTGTCATCATGCCTTGCCCCGGAAACAGCGAGATGCGGGGAAAAAAAATGCTGCTGTGTACTTTTCGATAGCGGGAGACAAGATTGTCCCGTGCTTCGAGTTTCCCGAAGTTGTTGCAAAAATAGGTCCATTCGAGACGTTGCCACGGCCGCGGGGGAATTGCGTAGTGACGAGACAAAAAGCGATAAGAAATGGAATAAGCTAGATTAAACATTCCATCTTATCGCACAGATTCAATTAATTCGAAGAATTCCATCTTCCCACCAAACGATCGGTTTTAGCTTCTCTTTTAGTGGAAAATGGCATTTTCCTTCCGTCCTGCTTATAAAGTAGTGTTAAACAGAAACTTTGGCACGGCCTCTATGGTAAACTCTGAGTTTAGCAATTATTTTGTTATGATTATGGATGCAATACGCGACGAAGCAGGAGATCAGTGGAAAGGGAACAATTATTTACACATTGAAGGATCAACCGTGCCACGTTTCAAGAGGAAACGAAAGAAGTTGGAAAACTCTTCCACCACGGCAAATTGAATCTGGTTAATGTTGAGAAAATAAGAAAAATATCAGTAAAGATGCTATTGTCCTTCACACTTTTCATCAGGCAACAGAGATATCTATGCAGAAACAGCTCAATGGCATCTCAGAAATGTATGCTTCCTCATCTGTTCAAGTATGGCAAGCTGAACTCGATCAGCATTCTTTAGAACTATAATTAAAATTACTTAACAAACCGATAGGATTACACTCAATCAATTACAGAGTGTTTAGCCCTTCGATGAATTGTTAGCACAAATTATTCAACACATTGCGTTACGCAGTACACTCGATAACGATGACACCTTCTTATATATTGTGGTCAATTGTGGTAAATTTTCCAGCTTGGATGATTTCTTACCATCAGCTGGAACTACCCAAGTTGGCCAATGTTGTGCCCAACTTCATTCGACTATGTAGCTTTCATAGAAACTTGAAGCCTTTAAAAGATTTACCTTCACTCTCCTAAATCGTTGCAGTTACGTTACCTCAAACGTGCTCTAGTAGGAAAGCGTAGGTTACATCAGAATTATCTTCCTTTTATGTTGGTTATTTCTTGGTTTCCAGAATGTATGTCCTTGAGTTTGCGTTTCTTCATTATTTTCCTCCGATGAAACACAACACGCAATATTGACCAATGAATTTATTATATTTATTAATAAGAAAGTGTATCGATATCGTTACTTTATCGGCTGGACTTTTTTCAATCCCGGAAATTAGAATTTCTTTATATGATCGTTTCACACAAACACATTCAAAAAGTATAATAAATTGTTAGCAAAAATAATATTAAATGATAAACATTTTTTCCAATACCGCCACATACCTTCCTAGAAATATCTTACTTCCGGCGAATGTTCTCTTTCTCTGTTTGCTTCAACAAAACCTAAACCGTTCAATGCAACAGGATAAAATATGGGAGTAAAAAGCTCACCAATAACCTTGGCAGCAAAAAAAAAACTCGTCGTCTGATGAAAGTTGGAAGGGAAAGTCATATCGAACGGAAACTGGAAAAAAACGCTGAATAATCAAAAATAAAGCGAAGCAACTTTTTATCGACAGACCCGCCAAGTTAGAGGACTGGCAAACGAACCACTTTCGCTTTTCATCCCTCGCTCCCCACGTCGAGCGCGTAAATACGCCTCTGTCCACGGCACTTCCGGTCGTAAATTATTTCGATGCCATCCCGGTCAACTCGAGAAAGCCCGGTTATTCCGTGGACCCATTTCCATGTAGTAGTAATTTATTGGCCATACAGTTTTGCGGCGACGGGTTTGACGTATTATTTATTGAATGTCCTTCCAGTCGCCTTCTCATGGTGGATTACGAGACGGATGCAAGGGACGGATGATGGGATACCGCTGGGCGGAGGGCAAATTGCAAATTCCTGTTTTGCCTCCCCGACCCGGAAGAGGTGGGCTTCTTAATCTAAATCTCTTATTCGCTGCCCAATGTCGAAACCTTACTACGACTTTCTGTGCAATCCGCGGGGCGGAAGATGGAATTCCGTTTGCAAATTGGCACTCCATTTTCACGCCCCAGCTGCTCGAGGTTTGAAGCAGAATTAATGCGTTCTCGATGGTATCGGATTGGAATTGTTTTCTTCAACTCCCGAAGAGTTGCATTTTGGGACAGAAAAGTTTCGAAAGGGATTTAAAACTCTTTCGAGTTATTTATCTAAACAAAATTGGTTTGCCCTCGGTTAGTCAGAGGATTTCTAAGTCAATGTAAAGGATTTTTTCTTTGTTTGTCAATTTAGTCACATTTCTCAATAATGAATTTGTGAAACTGGCAATAAATCCTACAAATTTTTCTGCACCGATTGAATCAACAAAAAAATTGCTCACGGCTAAAGTTTGCTGACGTCTTGGTAGTTATAATTCGCATAATTCCATGAACATCGATAAATTAAATGAATAAATCATGGATAAGCATTAAACATAAAATAAAATAGATAATTGAAAATTACTTACACTACATCACGTTATTTATTCTCTGAATTTTCAAACGAAATATGCATTACTATTTTGCATCTAGCAAACTTGCTTCACCCTGAGAAATAATTTAATGTGGCTTACCATAATTCTAGCCACTTCCTTTTCTACACAGTGGTAAAAAACATGTTTCACGCTGATGACTACACCACTCACTCAAGTTAAGCAGTGCATCCGACGCAAAAACTACTTCCATCCGCAGTGAAGCCCGGTTTCCCGGGTCAAGTACTACCAACCGTGTTAAAAATAGCTCGGATAAGCTGGAAAACATTAATACCACTCAAGTTTACTTTTTCTGCTCCACAAACAGTGAACCACCATGCAGCTTTTGAAACACGAGTTCCTGGTTAGCAGTAATGGAGATTTAAATGTTTGCTTTGTTGCGCGTTTGCGGTCACACTTGAAAAACGTCCTTATTTGTATGTGCTATCCTGAAATCTATTAAAATTATAACAAACTCGACAATCGTAAAATTGAAACAAGACAAAATTATTTTATTTATCTAACGAATAACAGTTCGTGTCTCATATGTGCTAAATTATCTGATGTTTAATACTTCAACTGAAAGTAAACAACATTTACACGTACAGTATAATCCAAAAATGTTTACACTTGGTTCAAAGAGCCAAAACAGCCAGTAATGTTGAGATTCTATCAACATTTGTTGATCGCTAACGTTAGGCAACGTTTGTTGTTTTACATCACTACCGATGTTTGACCACGCGCATTGAAACAATTTCTATGCTTTGGAACGTGCGCTTGCATGAATATTTACTATCCCGTTGTATGCCGGGGAACGCTTCCGTCCCGATCCGGATTCATTAACAAAGGAGCAAGAAATTTCGTTTCCCGATCAGATGGATCGATAGTTTTCGGTAGCAAACATTCCCAACGAACTCTCCCCTTCCAAGAAAGGCCCACCGAGCAGCTAATCGATGAAACGGAAGGATCGCGTACCGACGGTCCTGTTCCGGATCATAAACATGTCGATGTTCGTTACGCTCAATGCATGCCAGTGGCCCATGCGGGGCCACGTTGATTATTTCACACGATCAGCACACCATCCCCGAGCCGCTTGCATCCGTCTCGTCGTTGGCCAGCTTTTCGCGCAACGCTTTAGCAAGGTGGTCTTTCAATGCGAATGAACGTACCAACCTTTCCGGAGCGGGATTCCGTCGACACCGTTCCGGACCGCCGTAAAGCACAATATTTGTTTTACGAGATTTTTATTGAATGCCGTAAAATGCACCCACTCCATGGATTCAATAGGGTAAAGTTCGAACCAGACACCGATGGATAGAGAGAGAGAGAGAGAGGGAATTCCACCAAGCAGCCCATTTTCCGCTCGCGGAAAGCTGTTTTGTACGGAAAATTAATGAAACACTAGCAGGACGCATAAAAAGCAACACTCCAGTTACTACCTTTGCAATCACAATTTGTAAACCGTGTTCGTTCTGTTTCCGCGTCAAGTGTCAGCCATTTTTACGTGGAATAAATGTTATTACAGACGCTGAAAAAAAAAGAAAAACAACAACCAAACATTGCGGAATTTTAAGACTATTGGTAAAGAGTTCGTTGATGTTCGCACTAAAATGTATTTATGAAGAGACTCCATTAAATTCGAACGTGACCTTGAGCATAATACTTACGGGAAAGGTACGCTAGAGAATAAACAATCGGCATCTAACAATCACTCAAACAATTCGAGATGAAAAAATCTGGCAGTTAACCACTCTTGAAACTAACTCCATATGTTTTCTATTTTGATTAAAATTCAATAAAAATTTGGGTTCCCGAGATACTCTTAAATTTGGGCCGTCGTGACCCGAACACGAGCCAAAAAAATAGTACACAGCACAATGTTTCCTCATGTTTTGTATGGTATTTTGCTTTTGATTGATTTTTATGGTAAATTGTGGTTAAATGACATAAAATGTGAATGTTTTTATCAGTTGAACTGTAGTTGATAACAAATTTACTTAGCTTTTTTTTCAAAATGGTCAGAAACTACTTTGCTACTATTATCTCGCAAGGTTAGGACTAGTTTAGATTTCTATTCCTGTTATCCTTGATTTAGCAACAGTTTTCCGAAGCGACTCTTCAGAGTTTATTTTAGTGTATTTGTACTGCTTCTGAGATTGAACTCTTGTAAATGCATTGACTAACGCTAGCACACTAACACAACCATTGCGAAAGGCATGATTTGTCCAATTGCCGGAAAAAGTTGTTTTATGTCGCCTGGATTCACTTAATTTTGAATTCATCAGAAAACGGAAGCTACAGAAAATCAAACTCGTTAAGCCCAAGCGAAAAAGCTAAGGCACAAGGAGTAAAAGTTCTAAATCTACTGACTTCGACGACTTCTTTTGCGGTTGACTATTGGCAAAAAAATACCAAATTAAATAAAGATGCAACTTTCAGTTACGAAGTTGATTCTGCGGTTGACTTTTACTTTTCAAACATACCTTCCTTTTCCCTCTGCTGAACTTATAGTTCAGGTAAGCTAGGTTAAACTAAACGTTGTCGTTAACGATTTGATTCTTCAATCTACGATCATGCGAGTGGACCATTTGGCAACGTCATAATAGCAATGCAAATCCCACGCTAATGCGTTGTTTGTCAAGTGGCTCACGTATCGTAAATCAACATATCATTATCCCGTTGCTCCAAGCTTCTTTTTACTTACCGTTTTCCCTTCACGGGAAAGCTTCACATGTGGCATATGGTAAGACAACCTGTTGCATTCCGAAACGAACCAAACTCAACGTTAAGCTGATCGTTCTCATCGGGAAACGGAAGGCTCCATGATGCAGCCGGATTTATTCAACATCACCTCGTGAACCCCTTCCCCTCCGCGGCTGGCAAGGAGTACGTCAAAGTAAACTCTAAAATACGGCAAATCGTCGACAAACAGTCACGGAACTTCCTCTTCCGATCGTGAAGATGGATCTGATTAACACCAATACCGACCGCTTTGAGGTGAGTCAACGAAGCGAAGTCAACAAGTTGAAAAGTATATCAAATTCTTTAGTAATCGAAAGATAATAACATTGTATTCTGATTGGTGCATTCACGAATGGTACGTAATGATTTGGATAATTTTACATTACTTATTTTATTTTATTTTTTAGGTGAATGTTCGCCATGTAGTACTACACATCATTTTTTACAAAGTTTTTAAACCAATCTTCTCTCAAATAATTACAGACAAATAGTTGATCTACGGCGCCCCACTCATTAGTTCAATCTATCAAGAATCTCACCATATGAATATGAAAACCAACTTTCCGATAGAAATGTTGAAGCATACGGCAACATGCTCTTCATTGCTTGGCAGAAAATTACTTTGTTAAACTATTTCCATCGAGCGTAACGCACTGATTGGCAAATCCATTTGAGGCTTAGAACTTCCAAGGTTAAAATGCATTCAACAACGGGAAACGATAGAGAAACCGCTAACGAATGGTTTGAAGCAACAACATCCAACCATTGCATTGCTCGATCGCCTTCATGGGTCGATTATTCGTGCTACTGGCAACCACCGCAACTAGCACTTCCTCCGAGAAACACACGGAACACCTATCGTGATTGTGCCCAGGCTAAACTAGGCTAACCTCAAACAGAAGTACCAGACCCATCCGTTTCTCGAAGCGAAGACGCCCCACGGCGAGCGAAGGGAGAGGAATTTAAATTCGTAATAAATTATTCATTGCACCAGGAAAGGCAAGCAACGTTCCATCAATTGTGGTGCTTGTTTATTCCGAGCCTTCCTTGCCGGTACCGGGAAGGGGGATGCGAAATCAAGTTGAGTACTCTCTTAAAATTTATCTCCATCAACGAGCGCACCGTTAAACAACGGATGCCTCCAGAAGGCACATTCCATTCGTGCCTAATTAATCCACCTCCGTTGTGCACGACTGCACAAACAAACGTCTGACTGGTTCGGGTCGGCGGAATTGAAGAAATCTGTTGCTGCAATGCTGCCACCACGAGGCACCATCAGCAGCCAAGTCAGCGTTGCCCACGGCAGACCCGGTCCTGGTAGTCGTCGAACGCAAAATCCTTCCTCAATTCCAGAGCAGTCGTTTGGTGAGGAACTTTTCGGAAACTAGTCCACAGACCCGGCGACGCGTGTAATGCTCCGCATCCTGGAAGCTTAAAACAGGAACGAGCGAAGAAGATTTCGAAAGGGAGAGAAACAAGCACTTGCAGTCAGCTGAATATCGTAGGACTTCAAAAAAGGGACGCAAATTAACATCGCTGCAATCTAGTTCTGGAACTGTTGCCGGTACGTGAAAAGATTCCGGTCGCCCGCTCCGGAGCAACAAATGGATGCTAATCAGAGAAACCTTAGGAGGGAGATCTTCCGAAAGAACCGCCTTTTCTGTAAGTGTCGGTCAACGGACAGGAAAAACACTTGCACCATCCAGCGCAGAGAACCGATGGGCGACGGACGAACTTTTGCCTGCAGGTTTTTTCTTTTCTATTCTTTATAAACCCACTCTTAACGCTGCACTTTCTACGAGGACAACCTCGCGGATAACAGAAACGATAATGGGCGGCCCTTTTCACGAAGCCGAGGCGCGCGGATTCTTGGAGCAAACAAAAACTTTACATTTTAAGAGCAAGCCAGCGGGCGAAGCGAACCGATGGCCGGAAAGAAAGCTGGACGGAAACCGGGTCCCAACCCAAACCCCTCCGCGGTACGGAACTTTCCCACGGTCGGATTAATTGCATTCCGTTAAATGACATTGTATTTTCAGCGAAAGCAAACAACTTCCAGGGGGCAGCATAAATTCCGCTTAATTTGAGTGTTTTCATGCTGTCCCCTCCCGGGGGACCGTTTGTGAAAAGCGGGTACTCGCGAGGGAAGCTTTGCAGCCTGCCCGGTGGACTAATGAGGGCGAGCTAATTATCTAGACATTGTGCAATAGAGTACGTCTTATCAGAGACGTTTCCCGCTCGCATCGGACCGGGAAAGTGGAATCGCGGAAATTAAACTCATTATGGTAGTTTGCAACTTTAGCCTTCAGTGTGGCGTTGTGTGTAACGTTACAATTTCATCAAATATGATCAAAAGGGGTCGATTATTCATTTAAAATGCAGTGTATTGAATGATTTCAGAAAGTACACGTTTAAATTATATTTATTGAATCTTCCACAAACTATTTAAAACATCACAAATATTTATCGATATATTAGTTGTTAGCTATGAAATAGAAACTGAAGATTTTAAAATATTGGAACTGTCAGTTACATCGTTAAAATATACTTAATTTTATATCAACTCTTAAGTTCGACTCATTTCTACCATATTTGTAAATCAAATTTGATTTGGCGATTTTATATTTCTTCAGTTTATGATGAACAAAAGTACTTGTTACTCTATCGGAAAAATCAATATGAGCAAAGCTCGAATCGATAAAACACCAAAAAAATTGAACCTGTACTTGTACTAAAAATTGAACCAAAAATTGATTGTGAGGCTTCCTTCCCAAAGTTCCCTTGAGCAGGGGAAAACTAATCGAAACTCCGTTGTCTTTTCTTTTCGCACCATCCAATGAGTCGGGCATGGCGTCAATGTGTTTAATTGATGGCAACATCGGTCAACCGCTGAAATATACGAACATTTCTGCACAAACACTCAAAAAATTGACAGCGAATAAGAGAAACTTTTTCCCTGCCCAACGCTCGATAAAGTGTGTGCGTGTGTGACATACACCTTGTCGCAACATCACGGTGGCCAATTAGTAACTTTTCACAATTAAATCACCAATTCACCTGCACAACTCACAACTCTGTTTTTCTCATTAATATGTTGAATATCGTCCGCGTTCGAACCTTAAGCGGGATCGACTAAGTTTCCAAGCGTGGCACAGATCAAATCCCAACGGGCCAAAATGTGTCCAATTAAACAGCTCTTTAGCGAAGTAAATGATTTCTGATATACGACTGTTACACTTCCCTGTCGATATCTCTCAATTTAAAATGCTTCCAGAAGTCTGCAACCTGTTTTTTTCATGGCCCTCCCTTGTGTTTTACTTTTCCAATCAACCGTCCGCTCATGTCGCCACTAAACTCCTTCGAAAAAAGTCGTCCGGGAACGAGCCAAGGGAACGGAAAAACTTTTCACTCAATCAACCCAAAAAACCGCAACTTTCCGATGACCCTTCAGGACCCGGTACGCGGTTCAAGTGGAACAGACCACTTTGGCACAGCGTGAAACGGTTTATTTTTTACATCCTTTCGATACGCGATTTATTTTCTCCCTCTTTCCCCTTTCGTCGGCCAGCTTTGGCTATGTTTCTGTCGTTAGCCGCTGCCTGCTTCCGGAAAATCTCGTTTGTTCATTTCCCTCAACCAACCGGATGTCCGGGTATTACCGTTGTTTGCGTTAAACTTCATCGTCCGCAACGAGCACACCGACGGTTCAGTGAAAGCGCACGTTAACATCGAACACTTTTCCGGCGCATTGGGTGTGCGGTGAATTCAATTTTCCCGCCCATAATCAACACCACTTTCGTGTGCGCTGTGCTTGTCTCTTTCGCCGAAAAAACTTTTCCCACTTTCTTTGACTAGCTTCCATTCACTCTGTTAGTTGCAAAAGTCACGGAAAGTACAAAACAAATTTTTAAAAATGATTTCATCCAAAATAATAGAAAAAAACATATTTTCAAAAAATGTTGGTTGTTCAGTAATAAATGATTAGTAAAACAAATCTCCTTTTTTCATTACATGGGCAAACGGGTTGAAAATAATTTAAGTTCATTTACGATTTGTCCTTTCCCCGCCTTGAAGACGTTTCACAAACCAAAATGGTAAATATTATACGATGGGAAAAGACCGTAAAATGTTGTTCGATCGACCAGAGGCAACCATGCGTTCGTGCGCTTCGTTCCAGCTCAAGTAACGGTCCATGAAAAGTGGCAAATTTAACGTTCCACCCGCCATTTTCTACCGGCCACAAAATGGCAATCCCCAAATCCCGATCGTTAAACGCCTGCCCGGTCATTAATGAACGCTCTATGTGCAACGGGCAAATTTATTCCACCGTTACGACGGAATGACGATCCATCCGGAATGGCTTCCATGACATCTTGCATCACCGTAATACACGTCGGGCGCGAGAGGAAAAAGGGAAAGTATCCCGCCGCGCGCCCCGAAAGGTTTTACCCGTAATCATCTTCATTTTCTATTCTATTGAGCATTTAAAAACGTATAATCAACGAACAAGCGCGCCCATCACGGTGAATTGATTTTCCTTGACGCCGGATCGAGGCGAGTGCGACGCCTTATTCCGATCGGAATCAAAGTCAGCAAAATTCCTACCAAACGCCGCTTCAATACAAGTAACATTTTCCTTCGTTTTCCCAATACCCAGTGTAGGGGAACTGGTGCATGGGATGCCGGTGCGACGGATGGACGTTCGTTCGCCTCATTACGAGCGTTTCTCTCTTGAAGGTGGCGCATTTGAGGTACGTAGAAGCGGAACTGGCATCCCCAGATCCCTGGGACTGGGTTATTAATTTATTTTAAGAGCTATTAAATTTAATATCGATCACCAACCAGGTTCACGTCTGCCAGACAGTTGAGTTTGAGGGTGGTGAGGGCAAATGCTTTGTTCTTCGGATGGTCGTCCAATCACGGCAGGGTGAAATTTCGGTTCGTCGTAAATGAATCCGGGCTAAACTGATTATTGCCTTTGCTGGTGCTAATAATTTAAATTCGAGTATAAAATTATTCCTTGCTTCTCATTCGATTTCCATGTACGAATCCAGTTTTTAGAATTTGTTTTACTCAAATCATTGTAAGTCTTAAATTCAAATAAATTATTTGATAGAAAAGTTTTACTTTCATCCATCGATTTGTAGATAAAAAATTGTCCGCAATTAATTACAATCCTTCTGACATCGATCGATTCATTTAATTCCACGACCACGACCTAAGTTTTCCCAATCGATTGGATTCGTTTCGTAGCTCCGGTTCCGGTGGGAGACTTTGGGAAAGTTCCTAATTTAAATGGATGCTGCTAAATAAATTTCCATTTGATTTGATTTTTTTCTTTAATTAATGGTTCTCTTTTGTACCCGAAACAATTCTGCCCATCTTTTGGCTTCAAGAGGACTCATTAGAAATTATTCATCTAAATCTCATCGATGATGGGGATACTTGAAATGGAAGGCTTTATTTTACGGTTTTTAATTTTAATACACTCAAAAACCCTTCAAGATACCACTTGACGCAATGGTGTTGATTGAAAAATAATGTTTATTTATCTAGATCACGATTTCACTAAGAAGCTTACCAGTTGTACGATGTTATGATGCGCTGTATACTACAGTAACCATAGGAAAATACATTTTTCCTGCAAAAAACCTGAAAAAATGGGTTATCGAGCCCTTTCATCTTCAGTGCTACCTGAAGGCCTAGACCTTTCGGTTTAAAGGTCGCCCATCGAACCCTATCAAACAGGTTCAAAGCAAATTAGCTTTCTTTCCCCCCTCAAACCTCGATCATGATTGTCGGCGACACTCCAGAGGTGCTTCAACCAGGTTTAATAGAAAGCAATTTTATCAAAACCTACCGAGCAACCGAGCAACCGAGCAACCGACTTTGCCGACATCCGACGGTGTACCAGGCGCCTCCATTCCGAAGTGGGTAAGTCCGGAGCGAAAATGCCGGGAAGGAAAAATGGTATTGACCCCCGGGAAGGAAATTGGCGGGGCCACAGCAGAGGCCGTGCAAATGGGGAAGAAAATAATAATTTTCACTCCACTCGGCAAGGAAATCAGCGGTACGTGCCGAAGACGACGCGGACCCGGATCGCGTTCAATTAATTCGATAACGTTAACCTTCGCTGGAAATGAGATGGCCAAGATCCGGATGGTGGCACGATAAATGGGGGCTCAAATAATGGGAAAACCTGGAAGCTTGGTTCGTGCTTAGCAGTCGACACAAAGGTTGTGATCGCCAGCGCAGATTTGCTTGTGTTACGAAAGTAGCTCGTTGAAAAAAGAGCAAAATAATAAAAAATCGCACTTCCGGAGTACGTGCGGTACGGGTAAATTAACTTTGCTTGGGGTAATAGCCACCGGTATGGTGTGGTATTTTATTCCCTAACTTAATTTGGCAGTCACTGAATAGAGCTGCGAACCAGTTCTTACTTGAACTCTATAACTTTAAGTTCTATTTGCGATTGTTGACTTCATCGTGTTGTTTGAGTTTAAATTTCAATATCAATCCACCTTCAACATAACTGGAAAAACTGTTATAATTATACCTTTTTCGTTATTATATAGAAGAAATAGAGTAGAAATAGATAAAAACCCAAAACATAGTTTTCATTTCTCACATTTGCGAGATTTCATTCGAAAAGCTTGCTTAAATAATTAATTTGAAGGACTAATTTCATTGTCTGGCTCTCTAAGAAATGTGTACTATCAATTGGTTGAATTAAATTAAAATTAAATAGTTGTAATACGTCACGTGTTGTGTCTGTAATTTTTTCTGTTCGTCTATTGAATTTTATGCCTCAAAATATTCTAAATTAAAGTATTATAAACAGTTCTTAATATCAAGAACCAGGTGCTTATTCTCAATTAACTTTATAATTATTACCTAGCAAATTGATTCCGTGTTAGAAAATTTAACATTAAACACTAAACGGCTTCGTTAAGTACACGAGATCGATATTGAACGCATTGCCAAGTCGTGGAAAGCTGGCAATCTACGGTACAATCAGCCATTATGGTCAAGGAAAATGGCACCACACGTTCGAAGAGGCGCATACCATTTTGTTATTTGCCGCGTTGGAGTCACAGACTTTCCAACGTGAAACCAGTCTCAAACTATCGTTACCTCTATGGACCATCTATCGATAAGCGAGACGTAAAGGTGACTCTAATTAGATGTTCCTTTTCGTATGCTTGCACAGATATTATGCGTATACTATCATGAAAACTACTTTGCATCAACCATGTTCTGTGTTAGTGTTCTGTATGCGACTAACGGCTACCTGATGGTCCGCAATACGAAATCATGACCTGTGGTAAGGTAGAGTGTTAGCCTCACATTCCAAACCGTTACCCTTAGGGGTGCCTTAAAATGCAATGACGATGATTTAGCCGTGCATTGCGGAACTTATTTTCTAATATGTGGGGATGAAATCCCACGAGTCTGACCACTCCAGTCGGGGCTATAAAAGATAATTAAGAGATTATTCACACGGCTGGCCGAGATACTATTGGATTTTGTTTTTCTCCGCTGCTCGTTCCACTCCCAACTCCGTCTCTCCGGGAACAATCGATGGCAAAAATGGACGTAATAGCCACTTCCGCTAGTTGGAGCTCTGCATCACAAACACTGCCGGCCCCAATATCGTTCCCGCGGGAGTCCTGATGAGTGTATGCCTGATGGTGGTTTCCCAGAACCACAGGCTTCCCGAAATTCACTTAGCCACCACAGGCATTCCGGTGGAGCCTGGTTGAGTAGTCCACTGCGTCTGCCTGCTACGAAACTTGGCCACCACAAAGCGTTGGCTTAATCACATAGCCACTTTCCAGCCCGGCAACATGCTTCCGTGACCTCGGGTCACCTGCACGGGTCCGCCTGGACACACAGAACAGGATGAACGAGATTGAATTTTCAATTTCAACCGTACAGTGTTCGAGCTTGTAAGAGCGGGAGAGAGCACGGCTCGAAAGTACTCCCACCGTAATGGACGGGGGAAAAATGTCCGGCAGCATTCTTTCCCACCGCACCATAATGGCACTCCAGGGCGTCTATTGGAATGGAAAATCTTTCCAATACCACCACTGTGATCGAACCGTGCGAGCGAATGGTTTCCACTCGATAGACGAATGCAAATTATGTCCAACACAAAGGTGACCGGAAAGAATTAAACCCGCCCCACACAGGCGGATACTGGCGTCAATGGGTGCAGATTTGTGGTTTGAAGACTTGATACGTTTTATCGTGCACCTCATACACGGTCACCAGGGAAAAAAAGCTTTCGAAAACCTACTCAAGTATGAAAATCTCCTTGACAATAGTAAAACCATCTATGACCTTTGTATATTTGAAAGCTTTAGAAACATCAGTTTAGAAATCGACCGGATGGATTGGAGCAGTTAGAATGTTTATTGCTGGAAAAGAAAGTATAAAACTTGTATTCCTTTGATCTAGCCAATAAAGGCGCCCCGATGTTAAATGTAGCTACACTACTTAAAACGCTCCCTGTTAATCAAAAACACGGCACACAGTGCTGTTGCGCGTGAACCCTCGGCATTCGGTTGGAAAGTGCCGGAAATAAATTAAAATTTATTCACCTTGGCACACTAATTCAATCTTGGCCCCCCAGAAGCTATCATGACGCTTATTCACTTACCCGGCAGTGGAGCAAGCAAAGCAAAACATGAAAGAAGGAAATGTATGCTTCTAGAATTCCGAAACAGCCTACAGAGGCAGGAGGGGGTTTGAATGGGTAGCGTAGTGCCTTAAAGTAACTTAATTATGTAACATGCTTGTTGCTGTCTTTCCATCGGTAAGAAATGCCACCATTCAGGTATGCTAACGAGATGATAGCATTATAACATTATAATGAAAAATACAGTACAATACAACGAAGTGGGAAAATGGGTCAGTTACGTTGAGCAGAATCAGAAATCCGTTTTTTCCATCCCTTGTTTGCTACAATAGGCAAAATTGAGTTTTTCCAAAAATAGTTTTATTAAGTTGATTTGAATTGGATTAAGTTTTATAATCAACATGTTCATGTTACAAGTAACGAACATTTTGATTTTAATAATAATTGTTAAAATGTTTTACCAAGTGGACAACTTTTTAACGAAACTTATACAATCGACTCCATTAACTGATATAAAGTATATTTTCATAAAAAAAATTAATTTAGCATAACAATTTTATTCAAACACATTTCATTGTGGCAAAGCCTTAGTAAAGGCAAAATTATAGTATGATATAAGCTGAAATGTGACATTATGTATCGCTTCATTCACGTAAAAGGATTTTTGTTTTATTGATTCAACCGTATATTTATGATTTGCTCTGAATTGTTCGTGAGTTATATTTGTTCTTAAGTATTTAAAATAATGTTCCTCCTTTTTTGGCCTATATATTCGTTTTAAAACGGGCTTCATTATATCGTCTACTCCAAAATGCAACTCTTATTCGGATGGTTACGAACATTTCATATAGTTTTTTAATTCATGTAGTTGTGTCAACTATTTTATTATAAAACTTGAGGGGTGAAAGGTGTTACAAAATCAATAGTAAAGGACCTCTCGAACCATCATCCTCGAATAGGCCAGACATCGGCGCTCGTGCGTTGAAAAGTACCAGTACATAGACGATAGACTGTTCAGCGAGTTCTGGTAACGCCCGTTTAGATTTGCCTTGGTACACATGACGTACCACCATGCCCCTTGCCGATCAACGGCGCAGTTTATCGGGTTGTCATACTCGTCATTATTGCGATCCGCGGTGGTAAACTTCCCACCCAAGTTGTAGGACATCGAATCATCAGCGGTACCATTGTATTTGCCCAACTGTTTCAGCACGTACTGCTCTTCCTCGCTTCCGATCACAAAGTCATCGTAATGCGCGTACCCGTAGTTGCCTGAAAAGTCCGTTACCTCGACCAACAACTCGTGTCGACGATGGAAAGTCATCTGATGAAGATTTTCTAGACCCAACCAAAACTCGCCACTAAGATCACCGAAACCGTCCCGGTACTTGGTCCAATTTTGGTAGAAGTCTTGCTGCCCGTTGTACCGATACTGGAACACAGTCCAGCCTCCGCCATGTTTATTCTGTTCACAGTAAACGTGCAACGGTTTGGAATGGGGCTTTAGCTGGATTTGGTATTGTCCCGACAGCCCCGAGCGTACTTCCCGGCACGATCTGTAGGTTTGATCATCCGCCTTAGCTGCAGGGATCAAGTCGGTAGAAGCTTCCTCTTGGTCGGGGAGCTGCACGGCATCGTTTTGATTGTTTCCAGCATGATTCGGGTTGCCGATTAGCCTGTTTTCGACAAGCATTACATCATTGCACTCGTTCTGCATTGTAGGCACTGTATTGCGCAAAGATTCCTGCAACTGGTTCATTTTGGCCACCAACACGTTCTCCATCGCACGCAGTGCATTCTGGTGAGCGTTCTCTCTCGCCTTCATATTGTCCGCCATTCGGTCCATTTTGTCCTCCAACGCCGTTATTCTTGCTTGCAAACTCCGGGCAATCGCATCCAATTTTTGCTGCAAACTCACCTCGCTCCCATTCACTTTACGCTCCAGACTTTCCAGTTTCACCACAACGTCGGGAACCACTGGTTCCTGCGCAAAGGGTTGATCGAGCCGGTTCTCCCCTGCCTGCCGGCCATGCTCGGCGAGATGCTGTTTGTTCCCGTTCAGCTTCACGCTGTGGTCTATGTCCTGCAGCTTGTCTTGGATAAAGTTGAGCTTGCTCATTAGATCATCAATGCCGAATCCACTGGCAGACGGGAGGACCAGCGCTGACCAAAACGCCACGAAACACGTCAACAAAAAACACCCGCGAGCACTCATGTCTTATCGCAGCAGCATGCGACTTCGAAACACGTCCAATAGCGACTGATTCTAAATATTCGCCTGTGTAGATGCACTATCAAACCGAATGAAGATCACGTTCTACGTTCTGCTCGTGTCTTGGTTTAAACTCGTGGTTGGCGGGAAGAGCGCAGCTGATTACGCTCAGCTGAGCCCTCTGTATAAACAAAGGGTGACTAGGAAGAATTCTGAAAATTATTTTAAAAATAACATCAAAATAAAAAAAAATAAATAAATGAATCCAACGAATGTAAACGATCACTTAAAAAACTAACAAAACAATTTAGGAATGGAGATAGTTAACAAAGGTATTCTTATTTTGACAACGTTTTTCGATGGTAGAAAATATGGAATATAAAAATAATATAACGAATTTATCTACACGTTTACATTCCCCACTTATTATAACACCTAAGTATCAATCATGCGTTGGATTTTAATATTATCGAAACTCTCGCAATCCACAATAGTGTAGATGGATTGAAGGTACAATGTCTTATCTTGGAGTATTTTGTTTTTGATGTTCCAATAAAATCCCCGCGCTTCCCATGACTGAATAAGAATGAGAATGTTTGAGGTAGTCTGGAGCCTTATCACTGTTCGGAATACCAGTAAAAAATCATTTTGTACCAGCGCCAAAATAACAATAATCTTTAAACAAACAACCATTACAATGTATTTAAAGCCATAATCACAAACACCTAAGGAACCTCATTTATGCTACATTAATTAAAAAGGTCAATATAAACTAACGTGACCAAGTCAAGGAACGTGCAAAACGTATGTTATAAAGAGATTGCGTTGGGAAAAAGGCGAAATGTGTGCAACCTAAAAAAGCTGCATCAATCCGAAAACCTAGAGCTCTACTTACTTATGAAAATGTAGGCTTGACGGTGAACGTCCGCTACCCGGGAATCATGCGCGAGAACAAAACATGAAGTTTCCCTGCCCCACCTTGTGATTGTTTCATTTTTCTGCGACGTTTGATAGAAATGAAGGGGAAAACGATTGACTTTATCAGTAAAAGTTTGATTAATATTTAATTATACTTCGTTCAAGAGTGGTTTAAACTAATCATGTGTCATTTTTCGCTTTCAATATAAAATAACAAATTTCACAAAACCCGTTAAGAAAATATTTTGAATTTATTTTGATAAAAGTTGAAAAGGGTTTTTAAGTAAATTTGCATGAATAATGGACAATCGTATGAAACGACCGTTTTAATACAATAATTGGCACAATATGGTAACATATTCCCACTAATTGACTAGCAAAAGCCGCGGTTTCTATTTTACTTATTTTGATGTACTGCCTGTTTCTTTGTTGTATGCATTTTTCGTTAGAAAAAGCACGTACTCTGTGATGAACGACCGACCAACCACAAACCAATTTATCCTTGAAATGGAAGAACAATAAACGAATAATTAACAATGTCCAGTGGGAAAGCGCGCAACAAAGTAGAGGGATCATCCCGAAGATCTGCTATATACTCATGTTCCAGTTTGTGAAAAATATGCCACTAACAAAGTGGTGGGGTGATGTTAAAGCACAAAAAAACGGTGACTTTCCATCCTGCAAGGGAAAGTATGGTGGAGTGACCCCAAAAGGACACTGCTTTATTTATTTTGCCCTCCCCCATGTTGCTGTCAACCATGATGGTGTGTCGCAAGCGGAACATTTTTCCATTTAGATTATGTCACACTGCAGATTGCATTCTTCTTCTTTGAATAAGGTAAAAAATAAAACTGGTGTGACTTGTAAAAATGTTCTTGATATTTGTTGGCTTATAAAGTGCCAAGAGAACTTACAATGCTACTAGAAAATTGAAAAAAGAGTAAATGTATCGCCGTAGTCTTTTTGGTCAAAACATTTTTCCCATCTCCACCATTTTTCTATAAAGCGAAGCAGGATAACCATTCCATTCCAGGATAAATTCCCATTTGTATTCCAATTTATGATGGATAACTTTTTATCTCGCGTACTTCCCGTGTACGGTGTTCTACACATTCAATCGTCGGGAATACCCTGTCCCATTCTAAACCGTATTGTTGCATTTGGTCCTTTGGAGCCTCCCACAGACAAGGATCACACGCGAAATGAACCGGCTACACATGATAGTGGACCTACCCGTCCGTCAGCATGATGAAGAACACCCTAGCGACCTCACGGGCCACGGTCACCAGAAGGAAGTGCAGGACGAAGTGTCCTCGAGTGAAAATTCGCAGGATTGCGGTGGTGAGCTTTTACAACACGCTTCCACGTTGTAGCGAGCACAATCCTGAATGCCGTTGGTAAGCCCAGGCAGTTGATAGTTTGCTCGTTTTGTACTTTTGGCGAACATTTTTCCAGTTTCTTGTGATGGAGTTGTGAGTCGATTGTCAGACGTGATTTTCATTGGACATTCTTTGATCATTTTTATTTCCCGCAGCTGTAACAAACCCATCTTCACTGTCATTCGAGTTATGTTTCGGACGGTGGCAATACATTGCTACCCTTACTCAGGCTCGTTTGAAAAAGGTCCTTATCTCTTGGGTTTCTGCTCATAGTTGACTGTACCGGTTCACCATCTCATCTTTACAGATAGATCTTTTAGGCCAAAACAAACACTAAGGACGATCTGCTTCCCAATTTGAATCAACCTACATGAATAGAACGTAGCAATACGGTGGATCGATTCTTATTTATGAGATGAGAACCCGTACAAAGGGATGACAAACACGTCGGAATGTGTTTCGTTTTTAAAACGATGATCACGGTTTTCATCGATTACATACTTTTTTCAGACGCATCATTTAATATGTGCTAGCAACAGGTCAGTAGAATAAATCTAAAAGTTAGCGAGCAAGCTCGGTTCCAAGCATGTAAAGAACCGTAAAAGCCTCAAAATTTACACAACTCAAACGATAGAAGTCATTGATCCTTGGAAAATGATTTCAAACATTCCATTTGATTTTGAATTTTGTTTTCTTAAAAATGTTTGAAACCAATGGATTCATTCTGTAAAACATTAATAACGAAATAAATATTTCAACTGCATACTGTAATTATAAGAGCATCGATTAGAAATGAATTAGCTAAATCCATGATTGTCATCATTAAATCTTTAAAAAATGATAGCTTATCATTCTTAAAATTTAGTTGAAAAATAACCAAATCCTATTTTGTATGAAGCTCGTGTAAAATTATATTCATTTGCCACTTGTTCAAAGGTAGCGCTTTTGGCTAATCCCGTTTTGTAATAGAACTTCTAACCTACCCAAAACCTTCGAAAATCAATTAATTGTTCATTTCCTCCAATATAGCAACCGCACACCAAATAAAAGAAAGATCGGAAATAAATTCGATGAATGGGACTAAACCGGTTGAGACAAAATATGTTTTAAAATGTTTGAAGTATGGGAATCGAAGTAATATAGCTTACAAGCAATTTAACATACAAATATCCAACCAAGCTGAACTAATGACAAGTAGTACAAATAGTTGTGAATTTGTCTAGACAATCTAGGTTTTTAATGCTTCTTGAATTATATTTAAACAGTTTGGGAATAGAGGAATATTCTAGATTCTCGAATGATTTGTTTAGACTTGTTTGTCGATAATGAACTGTTTTGCGAATATAATATTATTTCTGCATCTGTAAGACCCACGGATGATTCATGACGTTGCGCAGCGTAATACGGGAACTGCTTGGAATGCGCAAGAGCTGAAAAGAAAAAAAAAAACAAATTAAGCACCCGGACAACGATCTGCCATCTGCAAGTTACTTCACGGCTATAGCCTACCTTCGAGATGAGATCGATTGCCCCCTTACTCAAGTGGCGCGGATAAACGATATCGATCCGTCGGATCTTTTCATACGTATTCTGCGTGTTCTGTGATTCAAACGGCGGGTTACCTACGAGAAACTCGTAGCACAGAATACCCAAACACCACTGATCGACCGAATCGTCGTAATGCTTGCCGTCCACCATCTCCGGAGGAAGGTAATCGAGTGTGCCGCACATCGTCTTGCGCTTGTTCGACTTGGTGTGCGCGGACCAGCCGAAATCGGCCAGCTTGATGTTGTCGTCGTCGGTGAGCAGAATGTTTTCTGGCTTCAGATCCCGGTGGATAACATGGTTCGCGTGGCAGTAGTTGAGAGCATCGGCCACTTGCGATATGTACCGCGCCGAACGACGTTCATCAAAGCGTCCCTTTGGCGAAGCCTTCAGGTGCTTGTACAGCTCGCCTTGAGCGGCCAACTCGAGCGCTAGGTAGATACGCCGATCGTCATGGAACCAGGTGTAGAGACGGAGAATGTGTTTGTGTTTGAGACGCGATTGAATTTCGATCTCACGTAGCAGCTGCTTTTCGACGTTCCACTTAGTAAGCTGCGACTTGAACATCACTTTCATTGCCACCATAAAACCGGTCTCGCGTTCTCTGGATAGGTAGACGCGACCGAATTTACCACGACCAAGCGGACGGCCGACTTCAAAGTCGGCTGTTGACCACTCGTACGGATTCTCGTAGGCAGGGTGCTGCATCATTTTGATGGTCGTATGGAGCACCTCCGAGTGGGTTACATCTCCGTTATCACTAATCGTTTCAAAAACATCCATGGTGGGTAAATTGGAGACTATCTTCGTTCTTGAGTCTCTGTTAGACGCGCGCGCAGTTTGTTTTCGACTGTTTCCGTTGACGTTTACTGTTTTGAATTGAAGAAGTGCCTAGAGTTGGAACCATAACCATGCACCTAGTCCAAAGCAGTTCCTTTTACAGGAACGACAGAATTAGAGTCATGATCCGGACTCAAAACATTACAGGCTAGTTCCGGTTTTCGTCGACCTCGATAGATGAACAGATATCCGACATACACCGCGTATATGTGGTTGTACATCTCAGGAATTTCGAGGCGAATGTAGCCGAAAGTCTCAAAGCTTCTATAAAAATAAACCAACCAACATCTCAGGAATTTACATCGATGTTATAAACCCAATCTGCTGTCAAATTTTCTAAACCGCGTATCTCCGAATCCGTGTATGTCGAGTATCATCTGAAAATCCCTATTTTACAGCCTCTTTTTAGTTTAACCGTCACCCGTTCAACCGCCTACCCGGGTAGTTTTTGGAGTTTTGCTTTGTTCTAACTTTTGATTGGATTGACGTATCGGCATGAAATTTTTAGAATGCCTAGAAAAACTCATTTTCTATCGTTTTGCTAAAGAAACAAATTTTTTCAAGGAATTTAAATAATTTTTATTTGCGTTTTTCGGTTGATACCCCTCAAACGTTCAACCGGACTACCCGGGTAGTCCATACATTTTGTATGGGAGACTCCGTTTTCCTGTACTTAAGACTTAATAACTTTTTATCTAGACGTCGGATCGATTTGAAATTTTCAGTGAAGGTACTTGAGAGTGTTTCCAAAAATATTGTATAATTTTTATATTTTTAAAAATTCATTAAGTATGTTAATTTGAGGTTCCAAAAAATTTCACCATACACATTTACAACCATTTATCTGTGTAGTTCATATATTTGACATAGAAGATTGCTTTTTCTGTATTTTAGTACTGATGTATTTGCTCGTAGATACTTAACTACTTTAAATTTTTTGGAAAATTGCATAAAATATCATAAAAATTAATAAACTCACAGTCGCTTCATGCTATCTTCATGCTTCAACTGGGAACAGAGTTTTGTCCGTTATTTAATTCTATTTTCGTCAGAAATGCTGTTCCTAGTAATTCTTCTATAAGTCTGTTCGGTTTTATCTATTCTAAGGATTGAGTTTTTCCATAACGCTCACTTTTACTCAGCTTTTGTTGTACTTTGAATCACACACATAGGCGATTAGAAGCGGATTAATATACGTGTTTGTGGCGTACATTTTCTGAACAAAATGATGTGAAGCATACTTGTATTTAATATTAGATTAAGATTTTTATACCTAAACGTAAGGCATAAATATTTAAATGATCGAATTCGTGTTTTCGAATGAAACAATCCTACTTGAACATTGAACATTTCTAAAACACTTTTGGAAAAAAAATTGAATAATTTTCTGAAAATTTCAAGCAATTCAGCTTCAATGATCAAAGATATGTATACTGAAATACAGAAAATGCAAACTCCTATATAAAATGTTGAAGCTACACAGGTTTGGGTCATAGATGTGAAGGGTGAAATTTTTTGGAACCTCAAATTAACATAGTTAATGAGTTTTTAAAATTATAAATGTTATACAATATTTTGAGAAACACCTTCAAGTATCTTCACTAAAAATTTCAAATCGATCCGACGTCTAGAAAAAAAATTATTAAGTCTTAAGTACAGGAAAACGGAGTCGGTAAAATCCCAAATGAAGCCCCCCCGGCGCCGCATCGTCATCATTTTTTCCACGTTTGCGCCTGAAAGTTATGCAATAGGTGGCACATCAATTCAGTTTGAATATTTGAACCGTTGATGTTCCGTTAGAAGCTGTAATGATTTGAACTAATCGGTTAAACTGAGCAAGTTGGACATCATAAACCAATGAGTCGGAGTGAAAAACTGAGTATGAAACGGCGGCGCGCCCGCAGCGAGCGTAGCGAGCGGACTGCGCTAGGTCTACCGAAAAAGGGAGTTTGTTATAAATTTGTGAAATAAGGTAACTCATACCGCACCCCTAGGTTGATGGCGTAGCCGAATTTTCATACACTCATGCAAGTTATGCATGAGGGAGTTTATGTTGTACATCCTTTCCAGTATAATAATCATCTTTAATTTAACGAGATTTCAATTCAAACGGTTCACACAACGGCATTTGTTTCACCAATTGCATACCTTTAAGGTACATCCGCTCACAAATGGTGTAGCCACGACAGCGATTTTGGCTGGGGGGGCTTCATTTGGGATTTTACCACGGAGTCTCCCATACAAAATGTATGGACTACCCGGGTAGTCCGGTTGAACGTCTACGTATGTAGGTTTGGTTGAACGGGTGACGGTTAATGAATAAGTCCAGTTCCGAAACTTGAATTCGAAACTCCCACCACTAGTTTTAGAAACACGGCTTTTTGTTCGTGTCGCCTTTTTGAAACGCACTGACGTGCGTCACCCGAACAGAGAGCATCTTTTAAATTAAAAAAAAAACTAGTTCGGTCTCCGAAATTTGACGGTAAGAAAATTCGCATAATTTATTTAATGCCATCAAATAAAAACTGTAAAGAAACAATCGCCGATTAACTGGGATTTGACCGAGCAATCGTCGAATAATCGAATTCCACCGATAATCGAACTGTTTAAAAATAAACTTCAACAATATTCTGCTGTTTTTACTTTGCCCGAGAAGTGTGAGTATGAGTAGAGCAAAACCAGTCAAATAAATGCCTTATGTAATCAACAAGTCAAATAAAAACCAACATTTGTGCCATGTTTTCTAGAAATTCACAGAGTTTAAGACAAAATAAAGATAACCCAAAGGCTAAATAAAAAAAATAAAGATCGTCCTCTATCCTCCAAGGCCGTTTATGAGAATAATTTTCATATTCAACATGTTTGTAGCTTTACCGGCCGAGAGAAAAACGATATTTTTTATAAAGAATCGTTATGCATGTGAAAAGCCCAAAAGTGCGTTTGAAAAACGCCCACAAGATACACCACAGAAAACCGTAATCAAAACGATAAATTGTTTTTGAAGATGAAACCACCAACCGCAAAATTCGAAGCATTCCTAATCCTTTCCGCATGCCACCCGGGAGTAAAAATTAAATATTTTAAAATGATGTAGCTTTTAATTAAAATTTGGTACCCTGCAGAACCATGAAGATAAAAGGTTTCGGGGTGTTTTTGAACCGGTCACCGGTTCCTTACCTATTTCCTTGGACAAACGACAGTGGAAAAAAGGACTAGTGAAAAACCTCTCTTAATTATTGCTTCTCTCACATTCGGCACAGAAAACTAAATCCTAGAGAATTATTTTCACAAAATGGTAACTTATGAGTAACAAACTTTTCTTACTAACCAAAAACTTTTTCTTACTGGCTATTTTCAAAGATTCCAGTGACTAAACGAAACAAAAGGAGGTAGAGTATATAAATTGCGTTAAATTTAAAATCACTGGGTTTTTATTAAAATCTCATTTCTAAATAATTCCTGGATAAAATTGAACATAATTGAAGTCACTTCTTAAAGATTAATAGTTTTATCAAGTATGGAATATGCCATTATTTCGCAATCACATCTAGTGGCTGTCAATTAACATGTGCTTTACACAGATGGCTTCCCAAAGAGAATACTGATACTTTTGTCCTTATTTAACTAGTCATCAATAATAAATATATGCCACGTGCTATAAAAAATATTTCTAAATATTCAAATAATTTCTGTTTTTTTAATCTTTTTTGTCGTCTTACACTCCTCGTTTTTTATGTGGACATTGAATATGCACAGTTACTTCTGAATGTAATAATAAGTTATGTTGTGAAATTAATTTTTTTTGTCACATTTTTTGTTTTATATACAACCAATATGTATCCAGATTGCCATGCCTTTCCTTTAAGTGACAGTTTTCTTTCAGGACCTTCCCTCACTTTGATTGATATAAGCGATAACGATTAAGTGAAAATATGCCAGTTTTTTTTTTTGCCGTGGGTTCGAATCCCAACATAGACCGGGCCCTCCTCTGTACGAGAGGACTGACTATCCACGTGCTCAAAGGGTATAAGTCTCGTAAGCCCTTAACGGGTGGCATGACCAACAAGGTCGTTACGCCAAGAAGAAGAAGATGCCAGTTGTTATTCGCGAAGCAATAACATCTTCAGAGTCAAAGTGGAGGCCGTTTTTCAGCATATCTCACTTATGCACAACAACACTTTTTTTAAGAAAACTGAAGCTATATTTCTATTAAAATGTTTACATGCATAGAGATTTTCCTTAACAGGATGGCAACTACTAAGAAAATAACTTACGTCTCTTAAAGAGATGAACAAAGTTTTTGTAATGGACTGGTTGTAGCTTGAACGCTTGTAATGCACAACAACACTTCGTCAATGAAGTTTTACAAGCTAATGCTCAATAAAACAGACTTTCTATACTGCAGTGAAATGATTTTAGAATAGAAGAATAGAACATAGATAAATGTTTATTACTTTTAATTTTAAATTTTTAGTGATTAAACTACCTCACGCAGCATCATTTTTGTAAAGGCCATTGAGCGCGAATCATTTTTCAAATACCACCAATGCAGTGATGTCCAATCATCTGTTACGTTTTTGTATGGTCCATTGAGATTAGAATCGCTGCAGACTACGTACCACCAGGCACCATGAGTTTTCTCGGCACACTGGTAAGATGAAGCTTTGTCATTGTCCCTATCCTTTGTGGAGAATTTCATGCCATTGTGGTACTTCAAGGAATCTCCAGCCGTTCCATTATAATTTTCAATATTCAGTTTAAATCCCTCCCCTTCATTTCCAATCCTGAATTTGTCGTATCTTGCATAACCATAATTTCCCTCGTAGTCCCTGATTTCCAACAACAGTTCATGTCTTCTAGTTGACGTCAACATGTGGAGATATTTTAACCCCAACCAAAATTCACCGGTGAGATTTCCAAAACCGTCACGATAATCGGTCCAATTGCGGAAGAAGTCGACATCACCATTGAAACGATGTTGGAATGTAATCCACCCTCCCCCGAAAGCTACCTGTTCACAGTAAACCTTTACAAACTGACCGGGTGCTAGCTGAATGTCGTATGTTCCTGACACTTTGGGTGCTGACCGGCATGAACTATGAGCAGTAATTGACACAATTTTCGATTGATTTCTGATGAACTCAGTCTGAAAATCGGTCATCTTTTTAGTTTCATTTTGAAAATTTTGCATGGCGGATTGCAGCGTATGCTCATAAGAACTATTCTTCTTCGCTATCAATTTGTTCTCCAGTTGTTCAAATAGAGTTCTCGAATCGGCCTCTGTGCTCTTCACAATCCGCCCCACTTCGTGCAACGACACTTGCCTGGTCTGAATGGATTTGTCCAATTCCTTCATAGTACGATCTATTTCCTGCAAACATCGATAGAACGCTTTGATATGTTGCTCTAAAATTTCTTATTTTCTCTTATGTCTTCCAGCCACATACCTTCATTCCAGATTGAGCCTCTTTCAACGTGTTGTCCATTTCCTTAAAGATGGTCTCAAATTCCAACAGTTTGTTATGGAGGTTGTCGTCTCTCTCTTTAAACGTACGTTCAATTTCCTGCATTGATAAATAATTAGCTTCATGCACAGATTCAACAACATTTCTCTTAATTCACCTTCAATGCACGTTCCAATTTATCTAGTCTATCCCGTTGTTGGCCATCGTCGGGCTTTACTTCATCCACACTACGGGAAACCTCTTTTGGTGTGTTCTGACATCTTTGATCTTTCATTTTCAAATGTTGTTCGATATCCTGCAGCTTATACTGCGGGAAGATGATTTTGCTTAAGAGCAAATTCATACCGAAGCTATTCGAAGCAGATGTAAAGTGAACTGAACACAGTACACCAACCAATAGCAAAATCACACGCGCACGAAATTTCATCACTAGCAGATCGCGAAACAGGAACAACTCACAGATGGACGCACTTTATTTTCTGACGTTCGTGTGCGGAGTTTGCCGATGTTTTATAAGGCCCTGGAACATTCGATAGAGCGCAAAATAAGATGATAAGATGATCGTGGTTTTTGTGAGCATTGGAGAAGTAAGTTATAAGGTAACCCTTGAAGGTGTAGGCGTTGTTTTAAAACAACCATACTTTTAAACAACATTAAAACCTAATGCTTGTAATACGAACGGTTGCAATGGTTGTAGAAATATTACGCATCAGATTCGTTGGTTTCGCTTTCAATAAAATTACAAAATAAATCGATTTCAACACTATAACTAAACCAAATGTAACATTTCACATTCATCTATCTTAAAGAAAAACATTTCTCTTTTTTCATCATGATGCCTCTTTTATATATTAATACATATCTTCTTCTTCTTGGCGTAACGACCTCTTGGTCATGCCTGTCTGTTGAGGGCTTACGAGACTTGTTACCTTGTGCGTACGTGGATAGTCAGTTCTCTCGTACAGGGGAGGGTCCGGTCTCGATTGGGATTCGAACCCCCGCCGTCGAGGTGGTGAGCCCCTGAGAGAAGAAAAAATGGAATCCTTGAGAAGTATGGTGAGAAAATGGAATCCTAGAGAAGTATTTCCACAAAATGGTACTTATAAGTCACAATCTTTTCTTACTGGCTAAAAACTATATGTTCCAAATGTTCGAGTGGGTAAACGAAGGCAAAAGGAGAAAGAACAGATAAATTGTGAAAAGTGTGAATTTATTGAGCTTCCAGCAACATTTCACTCCACAACAATTCCTAGATATAATTGAACATACTGGTGGTCACTTCGTAAAGAGCATTAGTTTTATCTAGCGTCGAAAGTGCCATTATTTCACTATCACACCTAGTGGGAGTCAATTAACATGCGGTTTACACACATGCCTCCAAAAAAGGAATACTGATACACTTGTCCTTTTTTACTAGTAACCAATGATAAACATAGAGCAAGATTTAAAAAACGATTATTGTATTATTCAGTATTTTGTTTAACTTATAATTTTAAACGATTCAAATCGAAAACATCATCTGATCGTCTTGTATCACGCACTACCCGCTAGACATTTCAGCGCAAATACCAAATACTCTTCATTTTTATATGGGCCGTAACTCATAGTAAAAAGCAGCAGTTTTTTTGTTCGTGCTGAGGATGTTTGAGGGAAACCGGAAATGTCTAGCGGAGATGACAATTTTTTTCTGAAAATTTGAATAATTTCTGTTTGTTAATCTTTTTGTCATCTTCTTCTTCTTATTTTAGCGAGGATTTACTCCAGTACGGCTTTTGAATCCAGCTTCCTGGGCCTTCGCAAGCTAACCTGGAGACATAGACCTCTATGGTATTAAGGTTTTTGTCATCTTACACTCCTAGAATTTTATGTGGACATTAAAAATGCCCAGAGGTAATCGAATGCTTTAATCTTTGTAACCATACCATACCATACGATGTTGTGACATTGAATTTTTTAAATGCCTTTTCTGTTTGAAATATAACCATTATGTATCTAGATTGCCATGCCTTTCCTTTACGTGGCAGTTTTCTTTCAAGACCTTCCCTCACTTCGATTGATATAAGCGATAACGATTAAGTGGAAATATGCTAGTTTTTATTCGCAAAGCAATAACATCTTCAGAGTCAAAGTGGATGCCGTTTTTCGTATCTCACTTATGCACAACAACACTTGAACATGATAAACTAACACTCAATAAAACAAACTTTCTACGCCTCAGTGAAATAATTTCTCAATAGAACATCGATAAAAATGTTATTGTTGGAAACGTTTCGGTCCAACGAAGCTAGCCGAACATAAACGTCGCCGCGACGGCGATGTTTTTGGAAAATATAAAAAGGATCGAATGATGCGCCTTCGATCTCTTGTTAAAACGTAAGCGAGAAAGCCAGACGATTTTTTGGCTATTGTTGTTACAATAAAAACGGTCTGTTCACAAAGGCAAGAAAAGCTGGATAACTTCTATTCTCGGTTCACGTAGAGCCCGTTAAAGACGATTGTCTTGAACAGTTATTATTGTTCTTTGAATTTTTGTGATTAAACTACCTCACGCAGCATCATTTTTGCAGAGGCCATTGGGCGATATTTATTTTTAAAATGATGCCAATGGATTGTTGTCTCATTATTTGTTACGTTTTGATATAGTCCATTGAGATTAGAAAAGCTGCACCTGTTGTACCACCAGGCACCATGACACAATTCGGCACAATGTTTGGTTGAAAAATTATCATTGTCCCTATCCTTTGTGCTGAATTTCATGTTATTGTGCCATCCTAATGAATCTCCAGCGTTTCCACTATATCTTGCAACCTTCAGTTTAAATCCCTCCGCTTCATTGCCAATCTTAAATTCAGCGTATTTTGCATAACCATAATTTCCCTCGTAATCCGTGAGTTCCACCAACAGTTCATATTTTCTAGTTGACGTCAACGTGTGGAGATATTTCAACCCCAACCAAAATTCACCGTTGAGATTTCCAAAACCATCGCGATAATCGGTCCAGTTTCGGAAGAAGTCGACTTCTCCATTGAAACGACGTTGGAATAAAATCCAACCTCCACCTAAACTTGCCTGTTCACAGTAAACCTTCAAAAACTGACCGGGTACTAGTTGAATGTTATAATAACCTAATTCTTTAGGTACTGACCGGCATGAACTATAAGCGGTAACATCCTCCATGTTCGATTGATTTGTGCTAAACTCAGTCTGAAGATTAGTTACCTTCTTGGGTTCACTTTGCAAATTGTCCAGTTGTTCAAATCGAGGTCTCGAATCGGCCTCTGTGCTGTTTACAATCCGCGCCACTTCCTGCAACGAAACTTCCCTTGCCAGTGTTGTTTTGTCCAATTCCTTCGCAGTGCGATATGTTCCCTGCAAACATCGATGCAACGCTTTGATATGTTGCTCTAAACTTATTATTTTCTCTTATGTCTTCCAACCACATACCTTCATTTCAGACTGAACCTCTTTCAACGTGTTGTCCATTGCCTTAAAGATGGTCTCAAATTCCAACAGTTTTTTATGGAGGTTGTCAATTTCCTACATAGATAAATAATTAGCTTCTTGCACAGATGCAACAACATTTGTCTTTATTCACCTTCAATGCACGTTCCAATTTGTCTAGTCCATCCCGTTGTAGGCCATCGTCCTGCTTTACTATGGGAACCTCTTTTGGGGTGTTCTGACAGCTGTGATCCTTCATTTTCAAATTTTGATCGATATCCTGTAGCTTGTCCTGCAGGGAGTCGAATTTGCTTAAGAGCAAATCCATACTAGAGCTATTGGAAGCAGAGGTAAAGTGAACTGAACACAGTACACCAACCAATAGCAAAATCACACGCGCACGAAATTTCATCACTAGAAGATCGCGAAACAGGAACAACTCTACAGCTAGACTCACTTTGTTTTCTAATCATGTGTGGAGTTGGAAGACGTTTTATATAGCACCGGAACATTCGGGAGCGCGCAAAATTAGGTGATAAGATGATCGTGGTTTTTGTGGGCAATGGAGAAATAATCTCCAAGCTAACCCTTGAAGGTGTAGGTGTTGTTTTAAAACAACCGCACTTTTCAAAACCATTACATTTCAATGCTTGTAATGCGAACGGTTCTAACGGTTGTACAAATATTATGCATCAAATTACTTTATTTCGTTAATAATTAAATGAAAACATAAATCGACTTCAACACTATAACTAAACCAAAACTCAAATTTCACAATCATATATTATCATCATTAAAACAACGACAAAGCAAATAGAAAGCGATTTCAACATTCTGAAGTATTTTTTGAAAAGTTTTGATGGCAAAAAAGTAAGAAACCACTTCAGTTCATACAGCCTGGATGTAGAAACCTCGTAAGAGTTGTTTAAGGGTTAACAAAAGTCACCATTTGGGGTTTTCCTTCATTTAATTATGATTGAACATTTTGCTACGGTTTGCAAAAAAATCGACGCGTGTCTGTTATCAGTCAGCTATAGCTCCTGATCCTTATGAACTCCTTATCTAGCCCCATTCCGACCGTCTCGCCAATCTGCCTATGACTATAAACAATAAAAGAATAAGATTTGTTTTGCGATTTTTTTTCTGGTTGCATGACCTAAACCTTGAACATTTTGCAATGTTATATGTAAACTGACATGGGACATCACATTGAAAGAATATGAAATAAAGGGAAATTCCATGAACATGTTTTACGCTTCCTTCAAACAGCTTTGAAAAAGTATTGGATTATTAGTTGTTGCAATGAATGGAAACATATATTTTTCGTCGTAAGTGACTTAACAAGTTATATTATTTTGACCATGATCAGTTTTCTTCGAAAATCGAAAACACCTAGGATGAACATTCGAAAGCGCGCAAAATAAGATGATAAGATGATCGTGGTTTTTGTGGGCAATGGAGAAGTAAGCTGCAAGCTAACCCTTGAAGGTGTAGATGTTGTTTGAAAAGAACCATACTTTGAAACTAAATTACATTGGGAACGGTTCCAACGATTGCCGAAATATTATGCATTAGATGCATTTTTTTCGCTTATAATAATGAAAAGATAAATCGATTTCAACACTATAACTAAACCAAATCTAACATTTCACATTCATATATCATCATCATTAAAACAATAACAAAGCAAATAGAAAGCTATTTCAACACTCTGAAGTATTTTTAACACAGAACATATTGTGTACTAGATACAATAATAATACATAAATGGGGGTCCGCGACAGCCGAGCGGTAGCGCCGGTTAGAAAATCGGCCCATCAGCGCCGGGGCCCACCACCTCGACGGCGTGGGTTAGAATCCCAACCGAGACCAAACCCTCCCCCTGTACGAGAGGACTGACTATCCACGTACAACAGCGAAACAAGTCCCTTAACCGGCAGGCATGATCAAGAGGTCGTTACGCCATGAAGAAGAAGAAGAAGAAGAAGAAGAATAATACATAAAGCGATGGGTTGTCCATCAAACAAAAAGTTTCATTGACTAAACAATTGGCAACCACTTCAGTTCATATAGCCAGAATGTAGAAGCATCGTAAAGTTTGTTTATACCCTTATTAGACGAGGGCTTTTTCTGTCTTTATCTTTACCCAGTATTTTTCTGCCAAAATTGGCTTTTGTCATAAAAATGCTGTCCGCTCGTGTAATAACGCAAAGTTCCACAAAATGTGTTTTGCAGTTAATTGATCATTTTCATGTTTGAATTTAGCGTATTGTTCATCCTAGAGTAACGAACAAAATCTGTAGCAAACAACAGAGCAAAAAGTAAACAAATCGCCACTTTGACATAAAAATACTAGTCGAAAGAAAATCGGAACCGGGCACGACAGCAATTTTGCTGTCAATGGCCATATGACACTATCTTCCAAAATCGACGGACAGAAATATTCCTCGTCTAATAAGGGTATTAAGGGTTAACAAAAGTCACCATTTGGGTTTTCCTGCATTTAATTATGATTTTGAACATTTTGCTACGGTGTTCGAATAAACATGCGCGTATCTGTTATCAGTCAGCTATAGCTTCAGACCCTTGAGAACTCCTTATCTAGCTCCATTTCGGCCGTCTCGGTGATGTGCCTGTGACTATGAACAACAAAGGAATAAGATTTATTTTGCAGTTTCTTGCGATTTTTTTTTCTGGTTGCATAACCTAAACCTTGAACATTTAGCAATGCTATATGTGCACCGAAATGGGACATCACATTGAATGAATATGAAATAAAGGGAATTTCCATGAACATGTTTTACGAATCCTTCAGACAGCTATGTAATTTTGACCATGATCGGTTTTTCTTTGGAAATCGAAATCACCTAGGATGAACATTCGAGAGTTCGCAAAATAAGATGAAAAGATGATCGTTGTTTTTGTAAGCAATAAAGAAGTAAGCTGCAAGCTAACCCTTGAAGTTGTAGGTGTTTTTTTAAAACAACCGCACTTTGCAACAATATTACATTCCAATGCTTGTAATGCGAACGGTTCTAACGGTTGCCGAAATGTTATGGATTAGATACTTTTGTTTCACTTATAATAACATGAAAACATAAATCGATTTCAACACTATAACTAAACCAAATCTTACATTTCACATTCATATATCATCATCATTTAAACCAGTGATGTCAAACTCGTTTTCAGTGTGGTTTGAGCCAAACAGTCAATCATCACCTTCAAATTTTTTAAATATTATATTACTTTTTATAAAATTTATAATTTTCAGTAAATGATAAGGTTTCTTTAACACTATTGTGCATTTTGATTTTTAGTAAATTTAAGATTAAAAAAAAGTAAATGTGCATTATTACAACAGCTAACTTATTGCTCCACTTCTGTTATTTTATTTAGAATGCTCTTGTAGTTCATGACGTTTGTTTTGTATGAACACCATGTTTTCGCTTGTCTCGAAAATCTGTGTGAAATCTTTGCTCTTGTCAACCGTAATATATCGGCGTGATGTGGATCAAAGTTATATATCACTTTCTTATAGAAATTGTTTAAATTGACGTTTGTTCAGTTCTCTCGCTCCCAATTCATTCAATTCACCAAAAAACATTTTGCTATTCAAACAAAAGCTAATACTGAAAGATCCGATCGGATTTGTTTTATTTATAACTTTAAGCGATTTAAGGTGAAAACATGACATCTATGCTATGAAAAATATTTCTGAAAATTTAAATTATTTTTGTCTTTCAATCCCAGTGTCATTTTACACTCTTTGCTTTTTATGCGGGCATAAAATATGCGCAGAGCTAAGCAAATGCTTCAATTTTCGTAATCATAAATTAAGTTGTGAGGTCCGCAACAGCCGAGCGGTAGCGCCGGTTAGAAAAATCGACCCATGTACGAGAGGACTGACTATCCACGTACAACAGGGAAACAAGTCTCGTAAGCTCTTAACGGGCAGGCATGACCAAGAGGTCGTTACGCCAAGAAGAAAAAGAAGTTAAGTTGTGAAATTAAAATGTGTTGGTTACCTTTTGTGTTTCAAATCCATCCAGCCTGTATCTAGATTTCTATGCTTTCATTAAAGTGACAGTTTTCTTTCCATACCTTCCCTCACTTCAATCGAAATAAACGATGATGATTTAGTGGAAATATGCCACTTTTTATTCGCAAAGCAATAACATCTTCAGAGTCAAAGTACAGGTCGTTTTTCTCACTTATGCACAACAACACTTCCTCAATGATGTTTTACAAACTAAAGCTCAATGAAACAGACTTTCTATACCGTAGTGAGACCGAGTACCGACAATTGAATATTTATAAAATGTGTATAGTTTTCAGCTGAATTTGTGATTACACAACCTCACGCAGCATCATTTTTGTAAAGGCCATTGAGCGCCGATCATTTTTCAAAAACCACCAATGAAGAGATGTCCAATTATCTGTTACGTTTTTATATAGTCCATTAAGATTAGAATAGCTGCACACCTTATACCACCAGGCACCATGGGATGAGTTGGCACATTGAAAATTTGCATTGTCATTGTCCCTATCCTTTGTGGAGAATTTCATGCCATTGTTCATATCCAATGAATCTCCAGCCGTTCCAGTATATTTTCCAATCTTCAGTTTAAATCCTTCACCTTCATTTCCAATCGAGAAATCGTCGTATCTTGCATAACCTTGATTTCCCTGGTAGTCCTTGACTACCACCAACAGTTCATGTTTTCTAGTTGACGTCAACTTGTGCAAATATTTTAATCCTAACCAGAATTCACTGGTGAGATTTCCAAAACCTTCGCGATATTCCGTCCAATTACGGAAGAAGTCTACCTTACCATTGAAACGATTTTGGAATACAATCCACCCCCCACCGAAAGGAGCATGTTCACAATAAACTTTCACAAACTGACCGGGTGCTAGTTGAATGTCGTATATTCCTGACACTTTAGGTGCTGACCGGCATGAGCTATAAGCAGTATCCACAATTTTCGATTGGTTTTTGATAAGTTCATCACTTATCTTCTTAGTTTCACTTAGCAAATTTTTCATCGAGGCTTGCAACGTGTTGTTCATTGTCCTAAAGCTGGCCTGAAATTCCAACAGTTTTTTATGGAGTTTGTCGTCTCTCTCTTTAAACGTGCGTTCAATTTCCTGCAATGATAAATAATTAGCTTCATGCACAGATTCAACAACATTCGTCTTTTTCACCTTCAATGCACGTTCCAATTTGTCAAGTCTATCCCATTGTTGGCCATCGTTCTGGTTTACTTTATCCGCACTATGGGAAACCTCCGTTGGGGTGTTCTGACAGCTATTTCTTATTATCAAATTTTGTTCGATATACTGCAGATTGTCCTGCATTATTTTGAGTTTAGTTAGGAGAAAATCCTCCTTGATGCTATTGGAAGCAGAGGTAAAGTGAACTGAACACAGTACACCAACCAATAGCAAAGTGACACACGCACGAAATTTCATCACTAGAAGTTCGCGATACAGGAACAACTTGATAGATAGACTCACTTTAGTTTCTGACGATCATGTGTGGAGATTGCAGATGTTTTATAAGCCCTCGCAACATTCGAAAGGGCGCAAAATAAGACGATAAGCTGATTGTGGTTGTTGTGGGTAACGGAGAAGTAAGCTGTTGACTAAGGAAGCCTTGAAGGTGTAGGGTTTGTTGTTAAACAATCGTACTTTCAAACAGCATTACATTCCAATCCTTATGATGCGAACGGTTGTAACAGTTGTAGAAATATTATGCATTATATTCCTTTGTTTAGTTTATAATAGAATGTAAAAATTGATCGTGTAATCAACATTATTACTAAACCGAATCTAATATTTCAAATTCATAGTTCTAAAAGAACCTCTATATACATGGTACATGGTGTATAAGGATTACATTTGAAGGATTTAAACTGAAGTGAAAGCAATCAAACAAAAATCTATCATATGTATATAACCATGGTTAAAATAATAACAAATGCCGATCGAAAGCGATGTGAACACTATGAAGCATATTTAACACATAATATGATGTGTACCAGATACAAAAATAATACATAAAGGGATGGGATCAGATAAAAACGACACATTGTAACCGAATGCCAATTAGTTAACAAAACAAGTGGAATCCACTTCGTTCATACAGCCAGGATGTAGAAAAATTGTGAGAGTTGTTTAAGGGTTAGCAAAACGTCATCGTTGGGGTTTATCCCCTATTTAATTAGGATTGAACATTTTGTCACGGTGTTCGAATAAACATTCTTTCAAGTCATCCAACGGTTTACGGGTAAAGGGGGGTTATCAGTCAGCTGTAGCTCCCGGTTCTTTAGAACTCGTTATCTAGCTCCATACCGGGAATCTCGCCAATCTGTCTATGACTATAAACAATTAAAGAATAAGATTTGTTTTGAAGATTCTTACGATGTATTGTTTCTAGTTGACCTTAGCCTCGAATATTGCTCATTACTTACATTCATTGCCAGTAACATGGTGTATAAGGATTACATTTAAACTGAAGTGAAAGCAATCAAACAAAATACCATCATATATTATCATCGATAAAACAATAAATAATAATACTAATTTTAAGTTCAAACAGACAAAATTGTCCATTGAATAAACTAGTAATAAAAATATTAATAATAATAATAATAATACTATCAATGCAAATAAACAATTATGATTGAACATTTTGTCATGGTGTTCACATAAACATTCTTTCGAGTCATCCAACGGTTTACGGGTAAAGGGGGGTTATCAGTCAGCTATAGCTCCCGATTCTTTAGAACTTGTTATCTAGCTCCATACCGGGAATCTCGCCAATCTGCCTATTACTATAAACAATTAAAGAATAAGATTTGTTTTGAAGATTCTTACGCTGTATTTTTTCTAGTTGACCTTAACCTCAAACATTGCTCATTACTTACACAGCCAGCCTCATACGTGCGCTCTCCGAGAAACGTCGGATTTCAACGGTTGACGAGCAGTAAGGCTTTCGTCGACCGTACCTATAAGGCGCGCAATAAAAGATAAGTGTATGATTATTCCGCGACTTGAAAGAACACAAAAATATGGAAATAATTGAGGGTATTATGATCCAGTTCCGCGTTATTGCTCGAAAGTTTTCGCATATTTGCTCGAATAGCAACCAAGGTATATAGATATATAGTTTTCAACAATTTTCGAGCACTTTGATTTTTAATCAATTTTCAAAACGATCGAGTTATTGGTGTGTTTTATTATTTTTTTTTGGTAAAAGAGTAAATGAGGCCCCGGGCTAGATTCTCCTCTTCCTGCTGGTTCACATTAAGCGCCTGAAGCTATGCAAAGCGCGACACATGCATTCGTTTCGATTTTTGAACGCTAACGGTTCGCTTAAAAGAACATAACGGTTTAAACTAATCACGCAGTGGAGGTTGAATGCGGGTTAACATACTTTTACATGTTAAGTTACTAGTAAGTAAACTATACCACACATGATGGACAGCATGAAACAATGAGTTTAGCCGAAGAAATGATTTGGAAACGGCGGCGCGCCCGCAGCGAGCGCAGCGAGCGGACTGCGCTAGGTCTACCGAAAAAGAGAGTTTGTTATATTTTTGAGAAATAAGGGGGGCCCGTGGGCCCCCCTCATACCGCACCCCCTAGGTTGATTGCGTAGCCGAAATTAACGGTACACACTACGATTCAAATACTCGTAGGTTGAATTTAACGAACTAATGTATCACCAATTGCATACATTCAGTTTAAACGTCCACAAGAGGTGTAGCCACGATCGAAAACATGGCGGCCGGGGCCTCATTTACTCTTTTACCTTTTTTTTTTATGTGGCACAACATCCCCTAGTGGGACAAGGCCTCTCTCCGAAGAGAGTTTGTGTGACCGAAAGACGGTATATTATAGATCGGTGGTCAGCCGTTCGTTATACCGGAGGGTGCCAGACTCGAGATTCGATCCCACACCTTTGGTGTGGTGTTTCCTCGCGCTACCGCTGCGCCATGGGCACCCACATGGGTGTGTTTTATACTATGGCTAAATGGCTAAATAAATCAAAGTGACTTATCAAAACACAACGTTGATATGAAAAGTACGTCCTGAGTTATCATGTTCTTGGTAAATACCAAGATCTATAGAAGCCACATATGCCTCGGAAACATACGGTCTATAGAGATCCATCGACCAGGAGGTGCTTGAAACTGCTCGACGATAACGACGCGCGTCGTTTCGTATCCGCGCAACGTCTCGACACGTAGGTGGTGTCGTTTTGGATCGTCGAGACGGCCAGCCATTTTTTCG
The DNA here is from genome assembly GCF_943734705.1 of Anopheles coustani. Lineage (NCBI taxonomy): Eukaryota > Metazoa > Arthropoda > Insecta > Diptera > Culicidae > Anopheles > Anopheles coustani. The sequence goes on along the minus strand of NC_071289.1, from coordinate 24,645,008 downwards.
CTTTTTTCAAAGTGTTGTTTTTCCTTTTTTATGGGCCAGCGCCGAGAAGTTTGTCGTTTCCGCGCTCCCAATCGTGATAACCTCAAATATTAGGTCCGCAAATAAATAACGGCTTTTTCGAAATCGATGGATTCCACTGTTGACTGAATCGTCATAATTTTAACATATAGTAGCATATAGTAAACAAACTGTATGGTCAGATTGGTGATTTCATTGTTTCTTAATATAGTTATATTATCTGGGAAATGTTGAATTCTGAGCCGTATTACCACCATTAGCACCATTTGCTGTTGCAGCGTTTCGGGAGCTTCGACAAGTTTACGGAGACGATATTCGCAATAAAACTAAGTGCGGTGGTTGGTTTTGGTGCTTTAAAAATGGCTATTTCGATGTCAACGACGGTGCGCGTCAAGGAAGATCGCCAAGCGCTAATCAATTGGTGGCATTGATCGACGAGGATGCAAGCCAAAAACAAGAAGGGCCTAGTTCAGAGTAAACAGTCACCCGCCAGGCTATTTCTAAGCGTCTGCATGCATTTAGATGACCACAATACGCGAAGAGGCATGACAAGGACATTCTCCTGCACGACAACGCTCGGCCTCACGTTGGTAGATCAGTGAAAACTTATCTGGAAACGCTGAAATGGGATGTTTTATTCCACCCGCTGTATTCACCCGACCTTGCCCCATCAGATTTTTACCAGTTCCGGTCCATGGCACATGGATTGGCTGACCAGCAGTTCTTCTCCTATGAACAGATCCAGAATTGGGTTGATACCTGAATTGCATCGAAAAACGTACCATTTTTCCGAAAATGAATCCGCGATTCACCCGAAAAGTTGAAGAAAGTAATAAATAATAATTGCCAATACTTTGATTGACCCAATTTCTACAAATCAAAATGCCACGAGTAAAAATAAACTTATGAAAAAATGGCCGTTATTTATTTGCGCACCTAATATGAAATAAAGGGAATTTCCATACACATGTTTTAAGTATTCATCTGATAACTCTAGAAAAGTATAGGAATAGTGTGTTTTAATTAGTTGAAACATATATTTTTCATAGTAAGTGATTCAACAAGTTACGTTATTTTGACTATGATCGATTTTTTAATAAAAATTGTAAATGTTTTATAAAGTATCGTGTTTTTGAAAATGTTTCTCTCTTCGACCTCTCTCGTATGAAATAGATCTAAAGTTTATCATAAATTATAGTTGCTGTTCTTATTTACTGTTTATTTCAGTGATGCAGTGAATGCATTATTATGACTGTCTAATAAAGAAGTTATTCTCCAAAAATTATCACTGATACGAAACTAAGCCAACCGAACAAATTACTACGAATGTAATCACAATTGTTGTTTGGAGAACAAAACGGAATCTAAAAACAAGTATGTCGATTAGAAGTCTCGAAAAAAAAAGAAATTCCTATTACTTAAAATGTTAGATTTGACTAGTTAATCTGGTAAATGAAGGAAAAGTACCTAACGTACAACATTCAGCAACAAGGCGATATGTAGTGTATGAAAAAAAATTATTATTCATAATTTTTATGTATTCTAGAGCGTTGTTGAAAACCCATTTAGTTCAAATTATTCTACACTTACCCTTAGATCATCCAATATTAAAGTTGAGAAAACAAACAACTTTTTTGCATTTATTTTATTGCAACGAATTCCAGAAGAAGAATAATAACTAAATGCAACTTACCAATCAAGTCATCATTAGCAATCACAAGTAAAAACTGTGGTATTTGAGAATGGAACAGATCCACTCTACTCTTAAGCTGTTTCTGTTTCCGTTGCGGGTAAAACACTGGGATTATTTAATTTAATTTAATTAGGTAAACGATCTGTCCTCAAATGCAAAATTATTATTCGACATCGTCCAACGTCTTATAACTTCAAGTGTCCTACGCTTAAAGATTCAAGGCCTTGTGACTGTTCAACTTCTTTTTCTTCTTCTTCTTGGCGTAACGACCTTGGTCATGCCTGCCCGTTAAGGGCTTACGAGACTTGTTTCCCTGTTGTACGTGGATAGTCAGTCCTCTCGTACAAGGGAGGGTCCGGTATCGGTTGGGATTCGAACCCACGCCGTCGACGTGGTGAGCTTCGGCGCTCATGGGCCGATTTTCTAACTGGCGCTACACCCGGCTGTCATGCACTGTTCAACTGTATTTCTCTATATATTTACAATTTAGCAGTCATGTAAAAGAAGTTCAAGTAAAATGGAAGTAATACATGTGGTTTATTTGATGTGGACTTAATTATCTTAAATTAACATTATTTTCAGACACCCTTAAAAGAGTCATGTGAAGGACGGTGCTGCAGCAGAACACAAACGCTTGGGAGTCCCACATTCCTAGAATTCATTTCAGCTTGAAACCAGGACAAACATGCATGCAAGCAAAAGATTTGAAGAGGAAAAGTTCTTTGAAATAGGACAGGGTCGAATTTCGTCTTACGCTGAGTACAGCACAGAACGGCGCCAAACGGTTGTCGATGTCTTTTCGTACGAGGTAGCTAATGTACGACATGTCTGTGAGTGTGTTTAATTGCTGATGTTCACTGCTGTGGGGGGCTTTTATCGGGGCTTTGTCGATCTGGCTCTTGTGAGTTCTGTCCACCGAGCAGCTGTTCGTTCACCTCCTCCATAACATCATCGTCCGACACCAACACAAGTTCCACCGGTCCCAGGGGCAAGTATGGCCCGGTTAAGGGCAGTGGTTCGTCATCCTGGTCCTCCTGGTCCACCGAGTGTTGTTGTAGCGGTTCTTCTGAAATCTGATGGGACTGCTCTTGGTTTGATTCCTTTGAAAGATTCACGTCATCTGTTTCTTCCGATTGTGTGGTGGCATTCGATGGGGCAGATTCTGGGGCAGCCGAGCCAGCGTACCGGGAGTGTAACATGTCTAGCTTAGTAGTCAAGCTGGACCCTCTGCGTACCGTTTGGTTCATTTGTCGCAGAAGTCGCTGGTTTTCGCCCTCGAGTCGCTCAAGACGTTCGGCCCGTGCCGACGTGTACTCACGTTCTTTGTCCGTTAAACAGGACAAATCGACGGAAGGGACTGGAGCAACTTCTTCTACCGTGCGACCGGTCCTACCGCCCGAACTGCCCGGCACTGGCGAAGCCGAATCTGCCTGCCGTGCGATGAAACCACTGTGAATCTCATCAATCTGCGCCGCTATCTCCGTCCCTCGGTTGACCGTTTTCGAGAGTCTATTGCGGAACTCGCGTGCCTCACGTTCGAGCCGTTCGAGTCGCTCGGCACGTCTCTGAAGATATTTCTCCTCGTCCTCGCTCAGCACACCGGAAGGAGTCGTATTCTTATCGTTGTTTTCAGAATCGACCACCCGGGGCCGCTCGGAACCCTCGGTCGATGTCGTCGGTGTAGGTGATGCATATCGGTCCAGCCGGGAGTTCAGCTCAGCCATACGCAACAAACGTGCCTCCCGCTTCCGTTGGAACTGCTCCTCGCTCGATAGTGCCTGCTCGGACTCGGCCGTACTCGTCGACGCGGCGTCACGTCCGTCCACAGCCAAACATCCCAGCTCCTCCTCGCTCAGCTCACTTGCACTTTCGTTCTCACTGTACTCGCCCTCGGCATCATCATTTCCCGTGCCCGTACGCTCGTGATCCTCGCCGCCATCGTCATCGCCGTCCTCCTCGTCGTCCTCACCATCATCCGCCTCATCGTCCTCGGTGAGATTCATCAACCGCAGGAACATTTCCTGTGCCGTTTCGGGCGCATCCTTACGCTTTTTCTTTCCCTTCTTCCCTGGCGCACCCGCCTTTCCACGCTTCTTTCGCAACGCCACCACCGGAAGCCCGTCCGCATCGGCTACCGCGTCTTCCTCGTCCGGAAAAAGTGGCAAATCTTCGATCTTTTCATTACAGAACCGATTGGCACGTTCCACGTTTTCCAACGACTTCATATCGGACTCGCTGCGAGCCTTGTGCATCGCCGTGGCGGCCAGCACCAGCTGGTAAATGTTCGTTAGTGAGCTACTGAGGAATCGCTGGTCCAACCGGCGCCCCGTCAGTTCTCCACCCAACCCTTCCCGTCGCCTTCTGCCGTCCTCCTGTACGATCGAAAATTGCGACTTCTGACGGTGTCCGACGGTGTTGCTGTCGTCATCTTCGTCCGACGGCTGCTCGTCACTGTAGCCGCTCTCGCCCGAATTGTTCAACGAGTCCTGCTTCCGCCGGGCGGCAAAGTCCGCCTTCAGCGACCTCCACTGGTCCTCGGACTCGATGTTCTTCTGCCGGGCGGCGGACCACTTCAGCCGGCAGTACTCGAGCTCCTCCTTCAGTTCGCTCAACAGGCGACGCTTCTGCTGGAGGTGGTAGCGCAATATTTGCTCCTGAGTGTGCAGCTGACGATGCTGGCGCTGTGGGTGGTGCAAACGTGGCAGCGGGATGAAAAAGAAAACACTTTAATTTCTTAAACTGTCAGTAACGTAAGGCAGAATCTGCCGAAAAGAGAGATTCGTGTAAAAGACTGTTCTGGAATGTTCGTTTAACCCTTGAAGTTACCAGTTTGAAAGGAGTGCTCAAAATTTAGATGATTTATTGAATATATTGCCTCTACGATAGAAATTTTGTTCTAATTATTAATACTCTCCTAATTATAGGTTTATTGGGTTGCTTAATTTAAAAAAATAAGTTTAAATTTCAATTAAGCACGAAGTTAATGCGCATTTCATTAGATTAATTTTTATTTTATGATAAGTATTGCAATATTTTATAGTAATTCGAAAAAAATTTAGCACATTAAAAGTTAAACGAAAAACGAAGAACTGTATAGTGAGCAACATACTGCTTTTCAAACCAATTTAAAACAAAATGCTTTATAGAAACAGAAAAAAGGTAGTAAGAAAACACAATCTCGAAGTCAATCTAAACTAAGCTTTAAAGCCTACCCACAACCATTCCAACGTCACCAAACAATTCCATTTTAACCCAAGGTTGTCAAAAAGTCTCCCAAATCACGGAAATGACACACGGCGCACAAAGCAGACGGCCGGCTTACCTGCATTTTTCCCACCAGATGCCAGGTCTTCGTCAGCTCCAAGCTCACTGCACTGAGGCGCTTCTCCTGCGTGTCGAGCCGGCGCTCGAGGTGCGAGTTCAGGGTCCGCAGCCGGTTCGTTTCCTTCTTCAGCGACTTCTTCTCCAGGATCAGGTCCTTCAGCTTGATGTACGTTTTGCTCACGCTAACGACCGTTTTCGGGCCTCTGCTGGTTTGCACCGACTTGAGACACTCCTCGCTTTCACCGCCTTCCTACAAATCAAAGAGAAACGGAGGTGAAATTTGAGCAACCTCATCGTTAACGTCGTCCCCGTCATGGAGTCGCCTTTTAACGTCACCGCTTTCTGTAGCGGAGAGCTTATCAGAGACGACAGTTCCCAGAATTCTGGCTAACTAACTTCTTAAACCTCAGCCCCATTCCGCCCACTCCCTACGCCCTCCATCACTCACCACAAATGGGACCGGTTGGGCCCGTTCCTGGTGATTCACCAGCTCAATCAGCACACGCCACACCTTCGGCAGCTTGTCAGCAATCTCCTCCGGTGAAGCTTTCTGCACTTCGGTAAACTCGTCCTCCTCTCCGCTGGCCTCTTCCCCCGCTTCCTCGCCGTTTCCTTTGCCCGTGGTCTCCCGAGACTCTTCGGCCTCGGATTCGTTCGCTTCGTCCACTTCCGCGACGAGATCGTACAGGGCTCGTGGCAGGAAGGCGCCCGTGTCCAGCGTTTCCGCCTCCTCCTTGGTCATCTCGATCAGTAGCGCTCGGTTTTCTTCCAGCACCGCCGCCAGTTTATCGATGTTGATGTCTCCCGCGGTTGGTTTGCGGCTCATGCCGAGCAGGAACTTCGAAATAAACTGATTGACGACACCCATCTCCAGCTGCAGCTGGCGCGTTTCGGCCTGCGAATGGGACAGCTTCTCCTGCGTTTGCTCCTGCTCGGCCCGCAGTCGACTCAGGTCGGTTTGCAAGCTTTCTACGAGTGATTCCAGATTTTTATTCCTACCGAGCCAACAAAGAGCGCACATTAACGACGATAAAGTCACGATTGAAAGCAAATGTGTGTGGAAAGCAATTTCTCAAAAAATCTCGAGCAACGGAAAATATATGCCCGCTATTCAATTAGCAGCACCGCTTGGCGGATGGAAACTTGGCCCGTTCCGTAGACAAAAATATCTCACCAGAAAGGCACACGCGGCGCAATAATATTTATGTGCGTCGTTGACCGCAAAGTCTGCACTGCAACGGGCCCCCGTGAGACATTGTGTCGGCCGGATCGGACCATTTCCTTATTTATCTTCCCTCGGACGTATTCTGTACTCACTTTTCCTGCTCGGTTGCCAGCTCGCCCTTCTTCAGATCCAACTGGCGGAGTAAATTGTCGCGCTCCATCCTCGAAACTCGTTCGCGCTCCTCGTAGAGGTCTCTTAGGTTGCGAATGTTTGTCAGCTGTCGATCATACTCCCGACGCAGATCGTCGGACATAATCTGCACCTCGCGCTCCTGTAGTGTGTCTTCGATCTGGCGTAGTTTTCCCTTCAACTGAAATGTGGAAAACCAGAGCACAGGGGACAATCAGACGCGAGACGTACGACACCGCCGTGAGTCACGGTAGGTTAAAAGTTGTTGTTGACGTGAGCGTTGTTTAGCGGTTGTATTTTCTTTTTTTTTGCCGACCATTTGTTTCGTCGAGGATATTCTAGGAGGTTTATTGTGAAATTGAGATAGCTCATCGTCCAGATTGAGCTCATTTCCATCGCCTTTGATTGTGAATCATCCAATTAAATAGGTTGAAGGGTACACTCACACGCTCAGCAAGTAGTGGCTCGGTAGAAAACTATTACAGTCCGTTTGAACTGCCCTTTTTACAGCAATGATTTCTAGGAAATATTGAAAACGTTTCGAATATGTTTTGTTTCTTCCTACAACTGGTATTCGTGAGTGTGCATTTAAATCCATATTGCAAACTTGATAAACCAAACAATAAAGATAATTGGCATTTAAACTCAACATGATATTCCGATTAAATGTTGTTAAGACAATTTAAAGTGACTTAAATACCATATTATTGCCACTTAAGCCTACATGTATGAACGTAGGATGAACGTAGCTTAAACCATAAAATTTAAACGAATCCGCTGAAATGCGGTATTTGAACACAAGTATTTCAAAAAGGTAATTGCTTTTACCAACAAAGTCGTATTTAGAAGACCACAGAAAAAACAATAGCTTAATTCAGTTGCTCTTTTTTGGTATGTGCAAGACTTTGAGTGGTTTAAAAATTTCAGCAAAAGTTGTTCCGGTGAATAAATTGAATTGAAATAAATTAACCTTGATTTAAATAATGTTAGCTAGAAAACATCATACCAATAATAAGGTGTTTAAGAGGAAACATTAGAAATTGAAATGACAAAAGGAAACAGCAATAAGCTCGATACGTTTCATTTTCTTGATTTCATGGTTCTTATTAAGTGTTTTTTCTTCTCAAAACTAGTTCAACATTGTTAATTAGTTTGAATAACTTTACCTGAATGTACTATTCATCAATTTAGTTTTACTTTACATTTTACAAACTTCAGTAAGGTATGGTGCTTCTTCATATCATATGCAAAATGAATGTGAATTAAATTGAGTAATCTTTGGGCCAAGATAGTATAAAAAGGTATTGGTAAAATCGTTTGCATTTCAGGAACGGTAGGCATTTTTAAACATGAAATAAAACTGTTTCAGGTAATTCGGATAGCTGACAAAATATTGTATGATCATTCCCCACATTCTTTGTTCGTGTACAGGCGTATTTCCGTATCTCAATTGGCTACCATTTCAATACTCTGTTTCTTTTTCTTAATTCTCCCAGCGATGCAGCTTCCAGTAAAGTTCACGCTATCCACACATCGATTGTCCACTTCCATCTATGGAACGCCAGTAAGGTCAAGCGTGCGTCCGCTCATTCTCGTACCGTACGTACGCGCAAACTTCCCACCAAGAGATCATTGCGTCCATAGATCGCGACCGGCTGGTTCCGCATCATAAACGAATGCCGTTGACGCGCGGACCGCCGACGACCAGACACGGCGACCTTCACATTGGTCGGTCTGCACGTGTGTTTCGTACAAGTTCAACACCTGATCTCACATGCGCCCGTCGTCTGGTTGATCCAAAAGGTTGTTCCTTCCCGTTGGATCGGGCCCAAATCGCAGCACCAATTAGTACGAACAGCGGCGACGGCCAAAACATCACTCGCAAATCACTCGCCACAAGCTCACACCGGGACCACGAGATGCGCTTACCTGCTCGACCTGATCTTCCCGAATGGCGATGATCTCCTTGCCGGCCTTGATGACGTCCTTGAGCGTGCGCACCTGATTCCGCAGCTGCCCAACGTCCGTCTGCAGCGATAGTACCTCCGCCTGGGCGATCTGCAGCTGGAACTGCGACTCGGCCAGTTCCGCTTTCAGCGCCCGAATGCTGCCGCTCTGTCGCGTGCTCTCCTCGAGCGATTCGTCCTGCAGCGCGTGAAGCTGCGTCCGTAACTGACCGAGCTCACGGCGTAGCTCCAACGCGTCACCGGTCGCGCGCTGCAGCTCGAGCTGTGACTCAGCCAGTTCTTTCTTCAGCGCCAAACGCTCGTCGTGTGCACGGTCCGCGCCATCGGTGGCGATGGTGTGCGTGTGTTCGTCGTCGCGATCGCGATCCACCACATTTGCCGCGCGATCTTCGCTTTGTTCGCGGGCCGATGATCTCCGATCGGACGACTCGCCCTTCGCCTCCAGCTCACCGTTCGCTCCGTCATCACCAACGAACTCCGTCATCAATGCGGCTGCTCCCTCATCTGCCTCCGGGCGACCGTCGTTGGATGACAGTTGGTTCAACGAACTGCACTTGCCCAGCTGTTGCTCCTGCTGCTGGACGTACTTGATGAGCGCCCGGTTGCGGCCCTTCTCCTCCGCCAAGGCCGCCCGCAGGTATTCCAGCTCGTGGCGCACGTTTGACAGTTTCGCCTGGTGCACCTCGCGCTTTAGCTGCAGCTCCTGGCGAAATGTGGCCAACTCCGCCGTCATCTTCCGGGCACGACACTGTGCCATCCCATCGTCATCGGTGTCTGCCTCCTCGGCGTCGCCATCATCGACGCCATCTTTCAACCCCACGCACGCGACATTTTCCACACCCACTTCATCCGATCGTCGATCCTCGACGTCGGCGTCTGTTTCTTTTCCACCACCCTCTTCCACTGTGGGAAGTGCTGTGGACACTTTTTCCTCCACCACCTGCAGCACCGTCTGCGGTTGCTCCCCGACGGTGCCGGAGTGGGTTCCTCCAGCGGAACTGTTTTCCCGGCCAACGCTGGCCGACTGTATGCCTCCCATTTATTTTGTGTTCACCACGTTAACTGTAACAACGGCACACAAAGAAGGCAAAAAACGAGCACACACTACAACACACACACACACACACACAACCTAGAAGTAACGAAAAATAAGAATGAAGAAAAACGAACGCTTGTACGAATTTTCCCCGTGACACTTGACGCTGGGGTTTTTCTTCAGACGTCCCTTTACCCGGGACGTTCGTACAACGGAGCAAAATAAAACGTGTCTCACGCGCGGTTGACAATTAATTCGGTTTCCGTGTCACAGGAAGGAGAAAAAACACATTGTGACGGCAAAAACATCCTCCCGGGATTTATTTCCCTCAAACACAACAAGCGCAATTTCTGATGCGAAATTATCAAATGGAAAACACGGCCTTTAACGTGCGTTGAAAAGAAGCACAATTCCCTTTGGATTATATCAAACAAACGCAACAGAAATCATTCGCGAAGGAAAATCGGTCTCGGAGCGGAAAAGCGATTGCGATGCCAACCGACCAGAAGGGAAAACGCTCTACACTACGAACCGAACGTCTTTTCGAGTGGCAGCGATCGTTGAGACTGATCTATTTTTGGCAGACCCAACGGTGCAGTTGACCGGCGGACACCGTCTCCCGTGCGCTGTCCGAAGCATTTTGCGCCCAATTTTCCACCCCCGTTGTGGTCTCCCCTCGGTCCATGTGTCCGTGAAAAAACACATTGGGCGTGCGCGCTCGGATAAGATCGTGCCGTGTGCGGTTGCGCAATTTCTCGCTTCCTATGACTTTTTTATGCCTTTTTCGTCCTATTTTTTATTGGGTATAGTTTTGTTCCTTTTTTGAAAATCCGAAGAAGAGGCAACAGTTCGGTCGTCTAAGAACGGAAGAAGATTCCCTCCCTGCTTCGTCATTACAACACTGATTTTATCTATTTTTATAATAAAATACAAATCCGGCACCAAATCGTGCGGCGGTAGACTAAATATGAGAAATCTCAAGTGGACCAAGCTCGCGTAATCCGATCCTCGCAGTTGTTGCGTTCGAAAGGCTGCAGGGGGGATACTCGGCGAAAATCTGTTGATGATCGTTTTTAGAGAGACGTACAGACGGTTCTCCTTCTCTGTTTAGAGAGCGTTTACATAGAGATGCCGAAGAAGCGCTCGACGAAAATTAATAGGAAACTAATTAAAACGCCGCAAGGCAAATATTTCGCTACATAACCACCGATGGCGGTTGGGGGATGTAAATACTTTTTTTCAAACAACCTTGATACACTGCGCAACCACGTGCATTTTCCATGCGCAAGCGAATGTTTCAATGATCTCGTTGTGAAAAAAACTGAGATACTGAAGAGAGTCAAGGAAAGGGAAAACTTGCATTTTCTTTGCTTCGGCAGTTGCACGGTTTGAATGGAGCTATTCTCCGTTCTCTGGAGGCTTGAGGAAAATGCATTTTCTCAGTGATTAAAATGGGTCATAAATCTCTTCTTTCAAGTGGGAATAATGTATTGAAGGAATATTTCTTCATTTTGAAATTAGTGCCATGACCTGTTATTGGTTTATCGGCACCGCCATCCATCAATCTATCAATAAATTCATTTTATATTTTCATGTCTTCGGTTTGTTTAAACTTATTTCTATTCGTTTCATCAAAAGGCGACACAAACATTCTGCCTATAACTTATCTGTAAGCAAGAGCTAACCAAAATTCTTATATTTTCAAGTCAATATCTACAATAGTTTCCACAAACATGTTGCCTTCTCAATACTGCACCACAAACCATGGTTTACGCTTTCTGGTTCGATTTCATTCCGTTCCAAAATCAGATGGAAAGTGTTGACCAACTAATTTGTTCGAACGTTCGTCTCCGAACCGACTCGCCGCAAGCCGTTGTCCGATCGCGTCCGAGAAGAGAATTCATTCAATCTTGGTGTTTGCCTTTCGTTATGTTACCGCCCATAAATTGTACCGGCCACTCTCGCCTGCGTGTGCTGGACTTCCAGCACCAACCGAAGGCAGCATGCTGCCATCCACGAGCTGCCGACGTTGGATGAGGTGGAAAATTCGTGGAAGTAAATACAACCTCCGAAGCAAATGGTGCACAAGATGGAGGTCGAAATCCATTTGCGTTCTTTATTAGAAATTCTTCTTCCGTCGACACCACCGCTCGAGCAACTGTTTGTCAAACGAAGGCAGACACCTGGACCGATAGCACGACGATGCTGGCAACCTACACCGAAAACCCTGGACCGAGGCTGAAAGATGCCAGATAAATATTCAAATAAATTTCTCTCATCACCATCATCACCGTCATTTCCCCGGAGCTTCTCGGGGGCGTCGGTTCTTCTCACCGGTCTTACGGTCGTCAACCGGTCCATCTTGCGATGTCGCCGAGATTGAGGGAGGCTTCCGTCAATAACCATCGGCAACGGCTTCCTTTAGCACCCGGTTCGGGTTGGGATGCAAAACTCCAGAACCGATTTATCAACTCTCGCTTCGGTCGCCTTCGAATCTTAATCCAATTGAATCTGTGCGAGAAAAAGTCCAGCAAGCTGCTTGGAAAAACCGTGGACGATCTTCGTACGTTGGGAAAGTATTGCACTGTAATTTAATTTGCAAATTTAAATGAGATCAACAACAGTCTACTATTTCGAAACCGTTTGCAAGTTTAATCAAAGCGAATATTGGAAATTTTTGGGTACAAAGCCGTTTCAATGTTTATTGAAGTTTCGAGGAATTAAACGAATTTAGAAAATCAATAAATGGTTTAACTTTTGAAGTTTCTTAACATTTGCAAAAATAATTAAACCAAATTTTGATCATTCAAAACAAAAAATAATTGGACAATCAATTTACAATGAATATTTGAATTCTGAATGTGTCGAATAAAATTTTATGAAATTTATTGAATAACCCAAGTCGGTACAGTTCGTAAAATATTTAATGTGACTTGTGCTATCACTTACAAAACAGTAGATAAAATTCAATTTGAAACCCCATTTTCACTGAAACTCTACAACCATTTGTATTCAAGTAGTTTAAGTTAAGCGTTCACGCGATACTAGATTTTATTACGCCAAATATCATCCGGCGATCGAAATTTGGTAATTTGTGCCAATCCGTGCTCGTCAAAACTTACCTAATACCCACTTTCCGCTGCTAATCACGATTATGTCTTCGGGTTAGGTAGTTTGTTGCCCGGTCCTGCAGTAAGACACTTTTGCCGGTTTCAGAGGGAAAAGTTTCTCTACGTAAAATCTCACGTTCGACCGGCTTAAACGTAACCAGGGCAAAAGAGTGTTTACAGAAATAATTAACATACGAATCGAATAAAGCTTCCCGCTCGTAGCACTTTTCCCGATTTTTCGTAGTCGGCGCCCTAGCGTGTACACTATCCTTTGTGACAATGGTTCTTGTATCTCGACGTGGAAAAGGGCCAACTTTGTGCTCCATTTCAACCCGAGGTCAGCGGTACGGGGAAACACAATAATCCCAATCAGGCACACTTGAGACCCGACTGCTAACTTTGTCATCGGTAGAAAAAAGAGAATCGGATCCCCTTTCGATGCACCTGGACCTCCATTTCGTCGTGTTTTGGAAGTTGAAATCACTAAATCGAGGATATTCAATAAATTGTTGAATCCTTGGGTGAATAAAACCCTTTCTTGGTCCATCAATTTGAGAAGATTGATGTTTTCGGTTGAAAACTTTCGAAAGGTAAATCTAAATTCGAGAGTGGAATGAACGAAGGAGGGTAGAATTTCACGAAATAGATAGTTATACCACAGTTAGATATCAGAAGCAGACTGTAAGTATTTGTTTTCACTTGTAAGAGTCTGGGACTCTTTTGAAGTAATTCTTTCATTCGTCAGTTATTCGTCTCAGGAGCTGTTTGGATAAATATAACCCTTACGTGGACATGTGCAGAATCGGTTCAATTAAACCTGCTTAAATTATTCACGTTTATGATAAAACTAATTTTCTTACAGTAAAAAGTGCTATGTATACATGATTTGCGATTTATTTTACAGTACTTCTAGTACTCCAGAACTTTTACCACTCCAAAAGGAAGTGATGAAAAAGTTCAAGTGGTGGAGCGAAAGCATGAAACCATCCCCTAGAAGTACCCGGTTCTATGAAATACTCTGCCCGGGAATTTTTTTTTTCCTCTGCGGAGGAAAAGAATTCCAGGTTAATCATTCTTTTTCCCAAGAGAAATTCATAATCGCCGCTCCGTTGAGAAAAAGTTCAAGTTCATGGTGCTCCAGTTAAGTCCGGTACCATCGACTATTGCTGACCGTCTTGCTTTTATTTTGCCAAAAATGATGCACAGTAATATCGTCGGTTAGGATTGTTCCTACAAACTTTTCCCGCAGTGTCCACCTCTCATTTGCATTCGTGGCCGTGCGAATGGTGCGGTAGAAATGAAATTCTATCGCATCCTGGCCATTCCCAAAGAATGCCGTTAAAATGGCAACAGCAGTGGAAAGGCCGGGATCAAAAAAGCCACGAGCTCAATCGTTCGGAAGACCAAACCTTCTTCCCACACATTGCGTCTTTTACATCTACTTTTTATATCGTCCAAGATGCGAAGAATGTTCTGCAACCGGTTTTCGACGTAGGTGTTACCCGAAGTCTGTGGGAAAAGTTTTCCAGCCAGTAAAACACGACCAAAATTACGAAACGCTGTGAGCTATTCCCACACTTTCAGGTTCTCACTCTCACTCGTGCGCTTTAGTGTGGGAAACTTTTTCGAAAACTGTTGAAAGAAAAAAAGGCAACCAAACCGGGGAAACAGTGAACGAGTGAAATTCGGGCTAAGTAGTGTATATTAAATGGCACTTTTACCAGCGCCAATCGTGTGCCAGACAAAGTAGTTTGCATAGATCTTCGACGAAGCAGTTTGTAAACTCATCGAAAATATTATGGGGAGCTTTTCTGCAAGTTTTTGTTAATGGGAATGCGAACGAGTTAATGAATAAAGAAGTTTGAGTTTAAGAGATTGCAATTCTAAAGATATTACAATTCGAAAGAAGAACACAAAACCGAATTGTTTAATCCTTTTAGAAATGCTGTGTACCAAACTATGCTAAAACATAAAATAAAAACTCATATCGAATCACAGATAAATTTAAAATGAATAAAAACTGCGGTTTGTTTGACGATATTTTATTTCATAACTAGTTTATTTCCGACTAGTTCATTAGCATGTAAACATTCTTCCAATATGTTTGTTCCACCGCCGAACTCATTCGTCTTGGCCACCTGACGCAACGCATTTGCAAACTAATCATTCCGAAGCGAAACTTCCCGCACGGGAAACTTCGCTCTCCTGCGAGTGCTCTCCGGTGACTGCTTCCATCCGGCTCCTTTCCGGCTCGAACTTAATCATACAGATAAATTCGAATTAATTAAAACTTTTCCACATACGTACGCAAGTACTCCACGTAAGTTACGCAATAGGAGGTGCATAATGAGGTCGTTCTACCGTACTTTCAATTCAAGGCAAATTTGCAGCCTCTTACCCGATCGGAAAACGCCAGCCCAACCCGGGGCCCTCAACGTGCCAGAAGATAAATAAGTCTCGAGGAAAATAAACGTAACAGAACCACCACAACTTTCCATTGCGTCAAGTACGAAACGAACGGTAGCAACTTGCTCGTAACTTGTTGGCTCACCTAAGCCATCTTAGTCACGGCTTTCACCACACGCGGCCCACCTCGGCGTTTACCGCAGTGTCAACAAATCTTCCGAGTGGCCCCGTAGAGCCTTCGCTACCTCCGGCAGGCACAAAGGAAACTTCTTAATAACCCCATACACGTGTACAAATAAATAAAGACAGCTGAAAATTATGTGCGAATGAAAAGAGCACCCATACCGACCATGAGAATCTTGGCCCAAATTGAGGAGCCCGAACACCTGAACGAGATAAGCAGGTGGAGCGTGCCGCCTCCGGGAAGGGTTTTTCGCGGAACGAACATCGTTAACACGGGAGTCAAAACGGAAAAGGCAACTGTTCGGATGATAAATTGGATAAGTTTGAATACGTACGCTTCGCACATGCAAAACTTTTACCCAAACTGTATTTGACGTAGGGAAAATTTTCCCTCAAAGAGAGGGAGAGAGAACTGGCAGAAGAGTTTTGAAGCCAGCAAAAATGGTGTATTGCATGTGTATTGATATTTCATAATTAGACACGTTAAATGCCAATTAGCATGACTTTCTATGAAACGTATTTCACTGTGCTGTGCAAAAAGTTATCTGAATTTCATTTGAAATTGGTTTATAGCAGTTTATTAATTTGTTTTTGAATATTAGAAAAAACATCATCAACGTATCGCATTAAGATCAATTTTCCCGTCATTTAAAAAACATATTTTTTATCGGCTTCGGGTTCATTTCATAATTGCCATGCCAGGTATATTTGCAACAACACCCCACTTAAATCCCGTATTTTATAGAGCACGATGTAGTTTGTTGCAGCCAAACTTTAATCATTCCCACGAACCAATTCTACGAGCGACGAAACACTATGGTCATTTATCTGCATAAATTACCTCTATTATGTACCACTCAAGCAATGTCCATTTCGTGCCCCATTTCTACCTTCAATAGAACGCTGTTTGCCGGCTGCCATTTTACCGTACGCCATTTTACTAATAAGCATTGGAGCCCCGTAGGAGCAGAAACATGGAGCACCAAATTCTGCCGGTGCTGGTAATTGAGATGATAAATTTACCACCTCCGCTGGCCAGCGTTTCCGCTCGAGCAGAGCGCATCCGTTTGAAAGCGCGGAAACTGTGACCAACATGTTTGTCACACCCGCCCCGTGATGACGCTTGGTGTTAGTTATAGTTGCACCATACCTGCATACAACTTGGAGAACATTTCCTTTTCAATTATGTACTCGCTGGTTTCTGCTTGCAATATGCGGAAAGTGTTTACGTACTTACGAGATTCCGTTGAATCGTGTTGAACATGGCGAGAGTAGTACAAGGATTTGATCTACGTCGCTGCTTTCCCTTCTTATCTTTTCACATCCAATCTATTTCGTTTGCCTCTTGGTCCATCTTTCTGTCCTCCGTAAGGGGCTGGATTATAATCTAATTCTATTCTATGCGACACGACCAGGCATTCATACTCGATTGCAAAGAATAAAATTTCCATTAAATGAAAGTGTAATTCGCGCATGGAAAGATTTTCTAATGAAAGCTTTCACTGATAGCTATAACCTTTTGTATCACGATAGCAGTACTGATGAAGTTGTGACTAAGGATAGCATCAGAGTGTAAAAGTTATGTACTGCAACGATATTTTACTCGTACAGGCCGTAATAATTTCACCACTAATAAATCAAATGCATTTGTAAAGTCGCTACTTCACCGCGTATCTAATTATTGCAATTCTGGATTATTTCTGCATAGAACACACAGTGTTTGTGTGTTTAACGTGTAAATTTCTAACCTACTCCACATCCACAAACCAATATTTTGAAAACCACGAGGATTCAAAAAGGATAAAAACCTAACCCCCTATATTGCATTGAAAATGGAGGCGCCCAGTACTTTACATCAACACATTTCTACACTGGATGCTGCGAGTTTTTCGTAGATGATACAGGCTGCCCTTTGTGTCATCAAGATTATTAAAGTAGGTCATAGTGTCTCCCATTATGATTTTTATTATAAGAGATGCATACTTTCAGCTTGCGACCGCCAATACTGCGATCTGCCCTCAATAGATACGAAAGAACCGAACATTTTCAAGCGTTTTGAAGAAATTGTATTGAATTAAGCAGACATTAGCGGAAAAAAATTTCCATCACCTTTTAAAGTTAATGACAATAAATCAACTATGCAGTTTGAATTACACAAAGCCGCTACCAAATACTCTAAATTTGCTAGCTGACCAAAACTCGAAACCTGAATTTGAGTTAAGCAAAGCGAATATTAAATCACGCTATTCACTATGGCCATAAATCTAATTTACTAGCCAGTGATTTATTTACCAGAGGGACCAACGAGCAGTCAACTGATTCACTAACTGGCTTGCATACTGACAAAATGCCCTTGGTATGCTGCACGACTTCTCATTGTGGTATACCGAGGATTGCGAGCTACTACGATGACGGACATTCGTTCCACGGACTACCTGGTGCCTCCTTTCGACATACCAGAGATCAGCCAAGAACAAGTTCGCGATGGATGTGGCCGGTGAATTATTTCACAGTTTATGAATATCTAACGCCCTCGTCGCGCCTTGTCACCACGCTGTCATGGGCACGCTATTTGAACGACCAGCTCGCTCGTCAATATACAGCGCATCCATCCTCATACATCGGACTCTCGATAGCTTCCGGCTGGCCTGGGTTAGCTTTCGCTGATTCTGATGAACCACTACTGAACTACTTCTTGCACCAGTCCCACTCTCAAGTGAGCCAAGTGGGGGGAATGGGACTGTGGTTGCCGAAAATCAGCGTTCATTGCAGTCTTTGACGCGACCGTGTTGTGCATCGGTGGGCTTTATTCCGAAGCGCACGGTGCATTATTTATTATTCATCGGGTTGTCAGAATTGCAGATGCGCTCCATTATACGGGTTTGTGGTGGAAATCGAAGTGAAGTGGGCACACGAGTGGACATCGCTTACGGCAGGAGGACTCGAGAACTTGACACTACCGGATAGCCTCCCCCAGCTTGGTTCGGAGGTCAAATAGTGACGATCCAGCTAGGACCAGTAATTCTGCACCTAATTATAAATTTCCCCGTGCCGCTTTCTAGAGCGGCGGGTTTGCTATCAACAACTTCAATATTCGCTTCATGCCTGACTTGCATGATTGCCGCCACTAAGCATAAGCCGGATTTAAATGGAGGCAAATGGAATGGACACTTTGTCAAGCGTTCCCTACCTTAAAGATTTAACCGTTGGCTGGAATGTCTTTCCGATTAGTATAAATTTGCTTTCGTTCGGTTACGCTTTAAATTGAAGACTGATAGAGCAACAACAATTAGATCATTATATTAAAAAATCATTCTAAATGTATAGCTTCAATCTACAACACTGCGGAACCCAGCTATCCATTTATCTAAGCATCCATGTGTTTAGGGGTTCTTCTATAGCCTCCCTTGCATATCAAGCTATCTCCACACGTTTGAATAGAACATGAACAATCAAATTTAATACAAACTAACATAATTAAATAACTCATTTAATTAGTAAACGTATAACACACTCCATGGCGATTGTATATCCAAGATTCGAACCGTCTGAAGTATCCGTTTGAACAACTAATGAATCGATCATGAACATTCAACGAGCATGGTTCGTTTTTCAAACATAACTTTCATCGCGTTTGGTATTTAAAAATCACGAAAACAAAAATCGAACAATTTGTAGTCTAACTTTGGAGACCGAAGATTAAAATTTGAAACCAGTTAATAACTGCAACCGATTTCACTAAAATCTAACATTCGTGCATGTTTGATGTTACGAGACATTTTTTTCTGGAAAGCGTGATGCCGTGACTATCACGGATGACATAATGTATTGGAAGCTAGATTACAGAGACAGCTAAGCAACCTGGTACTGTGTGTCCATTTTGAAGTATATTACAATATATATCTAATGTATATGAGACAAAATTCTCTAAGTCGATGAACCATGAGAGCTGTTTTATTCACTAGTTCAAGTTTGAATTACCCACCACTAGCTCTATATTTTCGCCGCTCCGTTTTGGGGCGAAAACAAGGCTGCTCCCAAGGTTGGTTTATGTGGAGCGATTTGGCAAGTAAACATAGCGCCATCTTGGAATTTATCTTACCCAAAACAAACATTCGTAATGAACGTTTGAACTCAATTCTGTAACAAAAAACAGCTAAACCAAGATGTGAAACATATGATTCCTGTATCAGAAAATCGATTTTATTGGAACTTTAAAGCAAACACCCATCTGTGTATCTACAGCACCCGGCAATTCTAACCTCGAAATTGGGTCATTTTGGTCATCAATACCAACAAGGTAAAGAGACATGAAAAGCTGTGACGATCCAACCTCTAGTAATCTTTGTCTAGATCGACTCGTTATGTGACTAATTCGACTCAAATCATTGTGTGTCGATTCAAACAGTTTAGGATCAAGTCAGAATCGAATCAAATCGAGTCCCAAAAAAATCAAATCTGATTCGAATCGAATCTTCTTCTTCTTCGATTTTGCGAGCTAGATTATATCGTCCTGTGACAGGTCACCCATTCACATTCAGAGGCTTACTTGCTCTTTGCCAGTAGCTTTGACAGTAGAGTCATATCGCTAAATCCTAATCGAATCAAATCTTTATAATCCGTCAAATGAGATCCAAATCTTTTGAATCTGTCAGATGGGATTCGAATCCTTAGAATCTGTCAAATGGGATTCGAATCTTTAGAATCCGTCTAGGGATCGATTCTTTGAATCTTCCGAATCCCGATTCTGCCAACACTAGTCGGTATGTCAAAGTGACAAACGGTCAAGCGCAGAGTGGCATACACAAACAACAGAGCATCTACGAAAGCAAAATTGAAATTAATATTAATCATAAATTTAGAACCAATTCTTTACAGTGCGTTTATCCAGTGTGTCTAGTGACGAAATTGCATTTCGAACTGATAAAGTGAAGTGTTGCTTGATTGTACAAACTACCTTCTTCCACCAATCTTTGATTCGAGATTAACGCGTAGAACGTTTTACAGGAACGAGCATCGCGTTGGCTTAGATAGTTCCTAGGCCGAGAACTTAATTCCCGGCACCTTGTTTTTTTTTTAATTTCCACCGAAAAATGGCCAGTTCATCAAGGTTTGTCTCTGGCAAACGCGCATCAACAACTTCTTTCGACAATGCGTAATGGATGTTTTGGTTTGTTTTCTATCCATCTGCAGGGACAACCATCTAAACAAAGTATGTTGCTACTCGCACCCGGAAGCACCGTTGATAGAGGATTATCGAGCGGGGGACATGATATGCTCAGAGTGTGGCCTAGTTGTCGGTGACCGCGTCATCGATGTGGGTTCCGAGTGGCGAACCTTCAGCAACGAAAAGGCGGGTGTCGATCCGTCCCGTGTTGGTGGTCCTGAGAATCCCCTCCTGAGCGGTGGTGACCTGTCCACCATGATTGGTCCCGGCACCGGTCCGGCTTCGTTCGATGCGTTCGGAAGTAGGTTACGATGTGGTTTTTGAACTCTGGACCAATATCTAACCATGTCTACCTTCGTTGCATTATTTCAGCTGCAAAATATCAGAACCGCCGTACTATGAGCAGCTCCGATAGGGCTTTGATTGCCGCTTTCAAGGAAATCAGTACGATGGCGGACAGAATCAACTTGCCGAAAACGATAACCGATCGCGCCAACAATCTGTTCAAGCAGGTGCACGATGGTAAAAATCTGAAAGGCAGATCGAACGACGCCAAGGCTTCCGCTTGTCTGTACATCGCCTGCCGCCAGGAGGGCGTACCGCGAACGTTCAAAGAGATCTGTGCTGTCAGCAAGATCAGTAAAAAGGAAATCGGCCGCTGCTTCAAACTCACACTCAAGGCACTCGCTACCTCTGTCGATCTCATCACAACCGCTGACTTTATGTCTCGGTTCTGTGCGAATCTGGGTATGTTTTTAAACCTCGGAGCTGTCCGTTTCCCTTATATTCTTATGTTAATTATCCTTCGGATCCATCGATTCAGACCTCCCGAACGTGGTGCAGCGTGCCGCAACGCACATTGCGCGTAAGGCGGTCGAAATGGACATCGTACCTGGAAGGTCACCGATCTCGGTAGCGGCTGCTGCAATCTACATGGCCTCGCAAGCGTCGGATAACAAGAAAACTCACAAGGAAATTGGTGACATTGCCGGTGTGGCTGACGTAACGATTCGCCAGTCTTACCGGTTGATGTACCCGCACGCCGCCGAACTGTTTCCGGAGGATTTCAATTTCTTCACACCGATCGAACAATTGCCGCCGGTGTAGAATTCTTTGATGTTCGGAGATTTAGCAGACGCGTCGCGTACAACAGACAAATCCTTACAGTCGTACACATTCGTACACTTATAGCTACTGCGGAGCTATACCAAAGGCTAGGGCTTGTTTATATTATTCAAAAATGTTGAATTCGGGATAATTGGACAAATCAGCACCCGTTGTACGTATTCCCTTCAACCGATAGATAGATCCCGAGAAAATTTGTTTCGTTCAACAAACATGGCGCGGAACGTTTCAACGCCATTTATTCGGGTACGAAAGTTATCAAAAAACAGATTCGAGAACAGTGACTCTTATTCGGTATATATTTTTTATCATGTTTTTTTTTTGTTTTTTAATGAAACGAAAGGGTACTTCAAAGTGTTCCCTTTATTTGATCTATAGTACATCGTCCCTTTTTTCCTCCCCACTACAAATTCTACCAACGGGAGTACAAACTTTTCCACAGATGATTGAATTATTTAATAAAGTAAGGTATATATGTGCTGAACGAACGTGAATCTTTAAGCCAAGCGTAGCGGAATGGTCTACAGAATCCAGCATGGCGGGTGTTGTTCGAAATGCTAAACTATTCTTGTGAATATTTATTCGTTACGAGCCCGAATAAGAGAGTGTCGCAAGTGGCCACAATCGAGCAATATCCATGGGCCGATGTAAACGCTACCCAAAGCGGGGGTCACTTGACGAAGGGATGTATTATTTTTCACGTTCAATTATATATCTTTGTAAGAACTATTTACTTAGTTGAAGGTTTACTTTTTAATTTGCGTCACGTTAGCTCAACACGTTGGACGTAATATGGATGGAAATGGATCAGTACATACAAGCAAAAACACACATTTATGCACATCACCGCGATGAGGATTAGTGGTTAGAAAGTGCATACGTTGAACTGATTTATAAGGTCTAAAAAATATAAAATTCATGAAAACACTCGACTTTGGCCTTGTTTATTTCGAATAAGAGCATAGACCAATGACTGTAAAATAAAAATCTGTTTAATCTAAGTTTCTTAGGCTAAGACGAGAGTGACTGTATAGGCGTTAACGGTAAGTTCATGTAGCATCTATCCCAGAGTCGGTCGTTATTGTTTTTACCACCTTTGCACATTTTTTTTTGAAAAATCAAATCTAGTTAACATACGTTTTGTTTCCTTTAGTACCCCGAATCTGTGTTAAGTCTAAACTAAATCCTCATCGGAGTAGTCCTGATTCGATGCATGCCAGTTTTCACTCAGTACGAATCAGATTTGTTAACCAAGTTGGATCGCTTAAACATGGCCACAAAGAAACTGTTAGTAATTTGAAAGGGCCTATTGCTAATGTGGTGATATTGGTTTCAGTGTAACAGATTTAATACGTTTTTCGATTTCTCTTTCATTCAAAGTTACCGTCCCGAACCGTTATGCTGCGTATATCACCCGCTGGCGCAATTGCTAGATGATCATCACACCGGTGATATGATATGTCCCGAATGTGGACTGGTAGTTTGTGAGCGTGCCATAGATCCATCTTGCGAGTGGCGCACGTTCTCCAATGAACCGACCAAGGTGAATCCTTCGCGCATCGGTGGAATGCAGGATACACTTGCCCAGGATAGCAACCTATCGACTGTCGTCGGTTCCGGAACAGGTATGTTGGAATCACTAAACAGGAGTAAAGTATCGGGTCAGATGGTGACGGTGATGAAATACAACTTGTTTGTCACTTCAGAATACGACTATAAATGCACCTTCAAAATGGATGCCACGGCGCGCTCTCTAATGACGGGTTTCGACGAAATCATAACGATGTCTGAGCGAATCAATGCTACGCAGTCAACCATACATCGAGCAAAGCTAATATTCAAGCAGGTGCACCAGGGGGACAGTTTGAAGTACCGCGCGATCGGGGCCAAAGCAGCGGCCTGTCTGTACGTTGCCTGCCGGCAGGACGGTGTCCCGCGTTCGTTCAAAGAGATCTGCGCCGTCACCGCTGTCAGCAAGAAGGAGATCGGACGATGCTTCAAGATCATCATCAAGACGCTGACTTCGTCGATGGAAATGATTACCTCGGAAGATTTTATGTCGCGGTTTTGTTCGAATCTCGGCAAGTAGCACAATTTAGTCACCATTGATCCATTAAATTTGACCCAATTTGATATTTTTGTAGGGCTCTCAGGGGAAGATCAAAAAGTGGCAATCCATATTGCCCAGCAGGCTAGTACACTGGCCATCGTGGAAGGCAGATCACCGATCTCTGTGGCAGCTGCAGCAATCTACATGGTCTCACAAGCGTCGAACAGCAAGAAAACCTACGAGGAAATTGGTAGCATTGCCGGCGTATCTGAGTTGACAATCCGGCAGTGCTATAAGCTGATGTATCCGCACGCCCGTGAACTGTTCCCGCCAGATTTCGCCAACGTGGTTCCTATCGACCAGCTGCCTTCTGAGTAAGGAAAGTTTTATTTATCTGTAACTTAACGTCCGGGTTTCATATAAATAGTGGAAAAATAATGGGCCTGTTCGTAATCGATCCGAACCTTTCTTTCATACTTCCTCAAACTCGATGGTGGTGGCCATTTTCTTTTTCTGAAATAAATGTTCAAGTCGATTGGGCATCAAATGCTTGCTTATTTGCTTTATGCGCTGTTGAGCTGTAAAACCCACCTTCTGTAAATTAAGCCAGTTGTAGTTTCAGTTTTCAATTCAGTAGTTAGTAAATCAGTTTCGGTAATAGTTTACCATAGGTTTGATATAAGTTTCCTTCAAAGTACAGTTAGTTTTAAATAATTTATTTTCGTACATTGGGTTTCCGATATTTTTTCCGGTTTTATATAGTTGAAAAATTAAAGAGCATTTTGTACAACATATCTTGACAAGTACTTCGTTTCCACACTAATATAATACTTTTCAGTTACACACTCACATCCTCCTCTCCGCTTTCCAGTAAGCCATCGTCCAGTCAAACACCCCGTGTGTTGCCCATTGCCCCACGCAGTCCATATCGTCCCGAAGCGGACAACATATTTAGTGGTTTTTAATTTTGTCAATACCAAATGTAATGCAGTGTTTATTTTCGCAGGAAGCAGTACGATGTCTCCATTCTTTTTTCTGCTGTATGTGAGTGTTTGTCCTCTGTTCTCTTCTATGGTATCTTTCATATATATTATCGCCTCTTCCGATATAAAGATTAAGCAATCACTTACTAAAAATTATTATCAAACAATTGTAAGAGTTTGCGCTCCTTCAGAAGCTCATTGTCCGGTACCAATGCTTTAGGATGCTGCTAAACTCTCGGACTCAAGATATCATTTGCGTTACGTTGGAGTTAGATTAGGTAATTTCTTTTACACTTTGGTTCCTACGTCAGGGATTTGTGCGTGGGATTCCAAATCCGTGCGATCTATAGGGCTATGCGATAGGGTGTACTATATGTTAGGAAAATGGGAATAAGTGATATATTGTCCAACAGATGATGATGATGGTATACCCTCCGAGATTCCTTATCTTTCGTGGTTTTGGCTGCCATCATTCGTAGTGGTATCTTACATAGCGAAACGGGGATAGCCCGTTCGATGACTCGTTTCTACGCTAACTTTTGAAATGCATAATACCTATGCCCTGAATAGAAAATGTTCAGTTGAGGGAATTATTATTAAGTTTCGTGCTTGCTGTTTTTTTTTTAAATACTCAATGTCTCAAAGTGATCTCTATGTATTACTGATACATTTCATTCAAATTCTTTAGTTCTACCTGAGATTAACTCAAAATAATGTTTCCAAATCTTGCTGCTGTGCATTTTACCATTCGAACACTTTGTCCAGGTGAACGAATATTCTAATGGGATTGATATATTTCGATGGTTTTATAAACCGGTTCCTTGCAGGTAAAATAATGTGGTGACGTTTTATCCTCGTTCATATTGCTTGCTTGAGAAAACGGAAACTTTACTTTATGGTCTTCGGCACTGTAGGAGGAAGTGGTTTACGGAGAGTATATTTCCTACTCGCTAATAATCTTTCCTATGGTCATTCGTTTGATTTCGCTCGTATTGCTGCAGATGTGACCTCCTTCTTTGACCAGCGTTTTCGGCCTATTATAACCTTGGTGTATTGCTGACAGATTTGTTATATGCTAAAATAATCAGGTATTATTAGGGATTACCGGACATTGAGTAGGTGCTTTTTGAAAAGGTTTTCAGAACCAACCAAAACTCTATCTACTATGCGCTTCTTCCGTATGCAATACGAATATGGGACTTTTTTCCTTTTTCAAAATTCTCAAATGCTAATTTTTTCCCAATCAAATTCGGAAAATGAATGTCCGAATAGTGCGTCATGCATACGTCTTTTGGTATTTTTTGTTCAATATGTGTATATTAATCGCGTTTTGGTATATTTTGACTAGATTTCCCCACTACACTACGGGGCGTCGTTCTTATCTTTGTAGGCTTTTCGGAAAACTTCTGCTTCAGCCTTTTTTGCTCCGTATTATAATATTTCAAATCTAAGTTTAGTATCTCTCTGCTGCTACATGCTGATCGTTGCTTTTATCGGCAGTTATTTTGTTCTATTGTGTGTTGCTTTAAATCGCATTTATCGGTGCTTCTGTGTTCTCTATCAAAAATTTCTCTCCAAAAAACGTATGCTGTCAGCCCGAGGGCTTATGTTTGCAAAAACCAATCTTCTCCCGTTACAGCATCTCCTATAGTTTTATTTTTCAACAATTGTGTTGTTGAAATAGAATCGGTTTTCTTTTAAATACCTTTTCGTTCATCTTCCTTTTCGTAATTCATAAGTTGTGGGTTATTATTGTTTGATCCTTTGATGTTTCCCGTTTTCAAAACCATTCTGCAAATATTCTCTATCCATTTGAGTAATTTTTCAAAGAGTTTTGTTGTATCGTTTTCAGTTTACCATTACTGTTTGCTCTACAAATTTTGATTATAATTTTTATTCGTACTGAAGTTGTTTACTGGATTAGTATGGTAAAGTCTCGATGCTTTATGTTGATTTCAATTCCACTGTAAAGATTCGACGCTTGGCCTAGTACAAGTAACAGCGGTAGTATGTTGTAGTGGTAGATAGTAGTTTGGTGGTTAGGATGAAAAGGATGATGCAAAGCTAAGTGATAGGAACCACACACGCATGCGCTTCCTATCCCGCTGACGGATCACCACAAAACTTTTCCGCCATCACCGTGAGCACGTGTTCAAATTTGGCATGGCGCTCCTCCGCCGGAACCAGCGCACCTTTGCTTCCCCAGAGGAATTTCATCTGAAACTCGGTCCTAAAACGAAGCGTTACGTCATTAGTGATAAGGAAAGGGTGTTCAGTGTGAAGACCATACAGGCCGGAACGTACTTGAACGCATCCTCCATCAGCGGATCGAGACGGCTCGTGTCCTGCAGGATGGTTTGAGCATTCTTTTTATAGAGGGATAGATTGCTGATAAAGCTGCGTGCTGCATCGAGGTGTGCGAAGAGAACCGAAAAGCCAAAGTCCTGATTGTTGGTTTCCCACGGCGTAACACAGCACGCAACCAGCGATGGACATGCGGACGTGGGATTTGCTGGAGAAATTAGTAAAAGGTCTAACGTAAGTGTCACGTACATTCGATCAGGATTGAGTTGAGTCTGTTACCGAAGACGTCGTTTATAGTGCGATCCTTAACCAGCACGTAGGGCAGTATGTGCGGGATGGTCGTGTTCGGTGCCTGCGGGTTTGAGCAATCGTTCATACTGTTCAGCGTTGGTCGTAGCTTCGCTTCGAAGTTGAATGCACTATCGGTGAACTTTTGGCGCAGCATATGCCAGGTCGATTCGAGTTTTTGAATCTATTAAAAAAAAGATGTTAGTGGTGAATCTTCGGTTGGCTTTGGAGTGCGTGTTGTGCGATGCGTACCTGTGGCATCGAGAGTCCCAGCATGATGGCACTGAACCCGAACAGGTTACCGAGGGCCGTTTTCGTTTCGACCGCAATCTGAATCCACTTGTTGAGGGTTTCCGCACGCTCAAGGTCACTCTGGCAGGTGAGGATAGTGACGGCCACCAGCAGCTTCATGCATTCGGTTCGCTCGATCAAATCGAGTCGGTACTGTTTACCCTGATCGAGCGTTATCAGCTCAAGCCCTGTACAGTTCAGTGGGTCGTCCTTTCGACTTTCGTCTTTCTCTGTAATGTGAAAGGATCAATTTGTTAAACATCAATCACACGAGCAAATACGACCACGAACCCACCTAATATCAATCCTATATCGACCCTCGTCAGATGGTTCGCAATGACGCGCGGTCCGGACTCGCACAGCATCATCCGGAAGGTGTTTAGCGTGCCACTGTCCAGCGGCTTGCAGTCACAAAACGGCAGCAGCAACGTGTTGAAATTTTCCAAATCGAACCGAGAAATCTGCTCGAAGCTCGGTATCTGCATCGCCAGCAGTGCTTCCTCGGCCGCCACCGGATCAATTTCCGCGTGCGATCGTAGCGTCACCGACGACAGGGAGGTCGGCATGAAGCGAGGATTTTTTAGTACCACTCCGCCAACCCCACGGTGCGGCAACGCTACCTCCTCCCCCGTGGCGGAACTCTGGGCCGAATCACCGGATCCATTGCCGGAGTCGGAACCACTCGGATGGTACGAGCCCATCCCTCCACGCCCTCCTCCGTGAACGCCGTGGCCACCCTGTACCGCGGATTGCGTATCGGAGTCCTTCATCGACTCGCGCCTCTGCAGCGTCCCTCCACCTGCGCCGCCACGGATCGGTTTCGGTGGTGGACTCGGTGGTTGCTCGTCGTCCTCCGCGAACTGTTTCTGCTCCAGGCACGGGCTCAGCGAGTGCTCGCTCGGTTCCTTGTTGATGCTGGATGCCCGCGAACTGAGTTTCCCGTGCGACGATCGCAGACTGGCCGAACGAGGTAACGATTGCGAGCTGCTCTTGAGCTGTGCCAACGTTCCCCCGGTGTCCGTCGAACAGGGGCGTGACAGGGTTTGCGATTTTACGACCCCATCAGCACTGGAACTCTTTTCTTCCCCCGCCAGCGGTCTCCCGTTGGTCGTGTCGGAGCTGTGTATGACCCCGTCCGCACTGTTGCACTTCTCGGTGGAATCGGCAAGCCGCGATGGTCTCGTGAGTCCCGGCGGTTTGCCTTCCGTGGCACCGTTCGTTGCGCTGCTGATGACTCCATCGCCACTGCTACTAAACTGCTGCTGTTGACCCCCTGCGCTCTGGCCCGCTTGTAGTGGGGTGAGCGATTGCGAGCGTTGCTTTTTGCTTGGCAACCGTGGCGGAGTTTCCCGTTTGGTCCGAGGTGGCGACGACATCGGGCTGCGGTACGAGTTCGTCTGCTGCGTATATGGGTTGTACCTGGGGCCGGGAAAGAAAAGATTGCATAAGAATCGGTGCCCTGTGTGAGGTTACATTGAGGTCAGTCTCAAACCTACCGAAAGCCCGGTGAAGACGGCACCGGCGAGGGTGAATTAAGTGGACTCGGTCCACGGATGCCGGCCATACCGACGGCATTCTGTGGACACTTTCCGGCGTAGAACGACAGCGGGTATGTTCGGTTGCACGGAAATTGAATTCTCGCTCCCGACGCAACCGATATAGCTTTGCCTGTTTACGTAGAATGGAAGAGAACGGGCATGGTTCGTAAGCAAAGCAGTGGGGAAAAAACCCACAACGCACTCACGCGTACGACAAACGTATCGGAACCTTACCGGAGCCTACGTAGAAGGTAATCAAATCAGGAACTGTGTCGTACGCGTCATCCTCGAACTGGTACTGTACTCGCTCGTATACGGTTTCGGGTTGCAGCAGCAGCTGTGGACGTAGAAAAGGATGAAATGGTAGAGAAAATGAAGAATGCAGCCATTTTCGGGGGTGTTAACGTGATAAACGTGCTGTCGACGCAAGTTTGCCCATCGCCCGTGATAAATGGTGTGGTATCATCGGGTTCAATGACGACGTGTGCGCCAAGTAATCAACCGCCGTCTAATGTCGTTTGCCGGTTCATCTTCCACTCGGTGGCAGAAGTGGTCCGTTCCACGGCAGTTCATTAATATCTGCTCTACCACGCTCTACCACTTTTCGCTCTCGACAAGCTCAAGTATGTAAAGCTACCCAGCGATGTGTTTAGGGCCTTCGACTCGACGCTTCATTTAGGCACCATGGGAGCAAGTAGTGCATTTTGGGATTACAGTTTTCGAACAACAAAATTGGAATAACAAGGAATTACATTTGAGAGACTGATACAAATTTGTCGCAGGATTTGTTTGTAGTGATTATATGAATTTTTGGGTTGCTATCTTTAAACATGTTTATCACTTGATCACTAGATACATGATTATAAAATAAATATAGTAAAGTCTTTAGGCCCCAACCCACATTATCCTATATCGACTCCGCTATGGAATTCTTTATTTTGTTAAAAAAAATATCATTTGGCCTCTTTTGTTTATCGATCTGCGCTCTGTGCCACCGGGCTGAACAGTACTCCATGGAGCATCATTTCCCGAGCATCCTTTTCAGAGCTTCTCCATTGGCTTATCGAACATCGTAACGAGAGAAAAAAACATCCTCATTGCGCGGCCTGGGAAGGAATGACTTTTGGTTCGTTAGGTTTCAAGTGATCGATCATAATGGTATTTTGATTCGCTTTGTACATTTTCTTCCTGGTTACGGTGCCAGTGAAACAGTGCTTCGTCGGTACCGAAGCGCGGAAAATGGGAACGTTCCCGGGATGTACATGGAAGACGTCCTCGTTCGGTAGAAGTATGCCGGCGAATCAATCATGCGCGATGGGGCATGGCTGAAGTCATAGTTGATGTACTGATAGAATTGATGTGAACAAAATCGAACGATGCATCGGAGAGATGCGGAAGACATCATGTTAATGATGGCTAAAGTCGTTCAAATCGATTTCCATTGTGCAAACCTGGGGGACAGCCTTTTAATTAACGTCTAGTGGTTCGTAGATTGAACGCTGCTCAATTATTGTCCTGAAATTAGATTCTTCTAGTTCAATTTCCTCTTTTGTGGTGAATATTTTCGAATGACTTCTAATAAAAGCATTGAAAAGATTATTTATAATGCTAGTATACTCAAAATATGTAGGCTTCCCAAAGAATTCAATGTTTTCCATTTCTTGTTTTTGTGCTCAACAACACTTTTTTTAAATCATTTCATTGTTTTGTTTTCATTTCTTTGTTGTTTTATTTTTAAAAATCTATTAATGATTAAAACTAGAGGGTTACGAGCTCGTGTTTTTTTATTACAAAAAAATCTTTTATCATAAAACATAGTCCTTTAAATGTTCTTGCGGAAATTAATGAATAAATACTTTGAGGAAGTAGAAATTTGTATAAAACATTAGAAGTGCCATGTGCTGTGATGTGCAGCTTAAGTAAAAAACACCTTCGCAAAGGAAAAGTATAAAATCTCTATAAATCATCTTCTACTTACAGTTCTAAAATCTGAGTAATTTTAATTTATTCAATTATCTATCTTTGGTACTACTTGTTTTATTTCTTTTTTTAAACTCCTTTCGATCATGAAAGCAAGCCAAACATCCAATTCAATTAATGCCCACTAGTCTGACTCCAAGAGAACACCAATTGAGATGTTCTTTTTTCGCGCAACCAAACTGCACAGTGACTGTGGTTCATCTTTAGCGTTCTTTGAGTGGAACCTTGGGTCCACGTTTAATTCTAGATGGGTGGAAAATACTGCGACAAGCACGAACAACCACAGTCGACTTATGACGGCGGTACACACAGTTCAAAACAAAGCCAAACGGGCTCGAGTGAGCTTACACTCTCATCTCATTTAGTGCCCTTCAAACGAACGCCTCGAGCAGCCTGTAATCTTGTGATGTTTTCTTATGTTTTTCCCACTCGAGTCCCGCTGGCTGCTGAGTGTTGCACCGCCACAATGCAGCCTGTGGAATTGTCGGTATAGTGGCAGCAACTGCACTGCTCAAGACTACCTCTTGTGCTTTTTCCTTACGTCTTCTCCAATGGAAAATGAAGGAAAACGTCGTTGAGCGAGTGCTATCGCAAGTGCAAAGTTCATTCAGGCACTAAAAACTTTCCCACGTGACGTTCGTGCTGCACTTGCGAATCGCCAGCATCTTCTAGTGCCTTTCTGGTCTTAGAGACCTCCGGGAGCGACCTCGGCGACCACCTGGAGAGCGTGAAGTGGAGCAGTGGGTGTGCGGTGAACAGTAAACTCCCAACCCGAACGGCCGAACCCTGCCGGGAAAATTACGATCTACGTGGACGCACACTGATGAAGCTGCCGTAAAATATGCTGTACGAGCACCGTCTGTTTGGGAGCACAGAAAAACTTCCCATGTAAGTCTCGAGTGCACTTTCTCACTCACACGCAGGGAGAAGGTAAACTTTCACCACCGCACTGTGCGGCATTATGCAAATTTATATACAGTTCTTCCTGATTTACAAAACTAGATGCTTTCAGACGGATTGGAAGCTTTTTCACGTCTTTTGTGATACTTTAACGATTCATGTACTTTTTGACACTAGAAATGTCTGGTAGTTGTTTCGTGACCAACATCGAAGAGCTGGTTTTGGAATAAGTTTTTGTAATAACTACGAAGTACGTTTTTAAGCGTTAAATGTTACAATTTATAGGTGGAAATTTAATGAAGTTTCATAATGTTTGAAACGACAAACAGCTTTATTCGAGCTCTTCAACTGCGCACAAACGCACGAATCAAGTTATAAGAAATTGGTATAATCACTTCGTGAGCATTCATTGTTCACTGCCAATTATTACAACAGATAATAATAGCTATTGTTTTTACAATTTTTATATACTGTATTTAGTTCTGATTACTGTTTATACTCTCAATACTAAAGCAACCCAAAAGAATGTTTTTATTCTCGATTTTATAGGAATGAATATTTCAGTCATTTCGTACATCATTTTCGATGCAATAATTTCATTTAAAAATTTTTGGCGAATTTAGTACCACACATCAATCAGAAAGATCGGTACTTTTACAGTTAAATATGCCTTCTTCTGTTTCTTATACTATTATGAGTATATAGTTGTCATCGGACAATTTTATTTACTTGTTATATCAACCATAACAATGTATGTCTGTACCATGATGATAACAAGTGTTTAAAAAAAATAGTTTACTGAAGCAAGTATTAAATTCCATGCGTTTAAATTTCTTTATAAATCGTCTAATATTGTTTTGATAGTGGTATTAACTTTTTCTCTAAAGATTGTGCCATTTTATAATCCTTAAATTATTTATAATATTGAAAAACCATTTTCATTGCCCCAAAAAAAAAGGCCAAATGCTCCTTTAGAGCACGAACATCTCTGAAAAACTCATAAAAATGCTGTGCAGCACAGGAAGGAAGGCAAAATTCTGATTATGTTTGCACCCGGAGCTCGACGAAGGAGGCGCCTGGTGTCTGGTCGCCAGGCAACCCACCGTCTTTTTACCAGACCAGACCGACTTACCTTGTTGATAACGAAGTGAAGCGTGGGTCCCTTGGTTCGGCACGTGAGCACGTAGTTGCCCGGCTGCGAGACGCAGTCGCGCACCAGGAAGTCGCCCTCCCTCTGCACGATCTCCTCCGCCCGCTGCCGCGGGATCGGCCCATGGTACCAGGCGTGCGATCGTAGGTCCCGCGAGTCCAGCGAGAGCTCCCACTCGAGGGCCTTCTTCAGTGCAACAGCTTCATTTCCGCCGTCCGGTGTTGTTGTTTCCTGCTTCCGCCGGGGAGGATGCCCATGGGTTTGGTGGAAAATTTTCGAGGTTTTCCATTGTGTGCCGGATTTTGCGTTCGCAAAGTGGCGAGGCAAACAGAAGACGAATTAATCAAAACGCCACGGACCAGCAGAGGAGGGCTAAATCGCTCGCCACGAAGAGGACGAGGACGAATGCTTACCATATCTAAAAGATCGCCACAGCTCTTACTCTGCTTGGTGTTTGCCGGCGACAGACATTCGTAGCTGTGGAATGGGATGGAAAGAAAAGCAGATTAATTTAATTAAACAGTATTCGTGCATTGTGTTCCAAATGGTGACGATGAGGATGGTGGAAGACTTCCGTCAGCAAAAAAAAAACGTCAATATCCAGTCCAAAGAATAGAGTAGGCATAAGATTAGGTTAAGTTAAGTTCGTACCGTTTTCGGTAACTCCCCTGGGTTTAATCAGTAAGAGCAACAAGCAACACACAGCATTTTGCAACAGCAGGACAGCAAAACCGGTAGGAAGGAAATGGATATTACCGTTGATGGGAACGTTTACTGAATTTTACTGTTTCGGCAAACGATTTTGTTTTTCTATTGGAAATCTCGAACGGTGGAAATCATTTCCATCCGTAGGAAAAGGAATATTAAGGTAAACACAATTGATTTTCTTTTCGTCTTTTTATGTACTTGTTGCCGATTGAAATTTTTTAAATTTCTCTTTTGGTGATTTGCCATTGCTCAATTTCAAAATTGAACCAAGCCTAATTTTTGCACAGTAAATTTGAAAAACATTCGTTTACAGCGCATTAGAACCAATGTTCAGTAAATCCCTCCTTCCACGAAGGTAGTCCATGGATCGAAACTATAAAAGCAATATCAATGTCAGGCTATATCTGCCTTGGTCGATTGGAGCGCAGATTCGTTGGCCTGTTTTTGATTACATCCTTTAACTCTGGCATGAGAAAAAAAGGACCACTTACAACCAACCAACCCACCAGCAGTCGTTGTGAGATCAATATTGACTTTCAACCATATAAGCGACAGACTGCCGTGAGCCCTTTCGACGGCAAAAAGACGGCGGGAAGATTCGTTCGCTTTATGCCAAAACCGGTGTTTTTTCCATCGATGGCAGGGAACCCCGGGTGCCATTTGCTTTTCGTACGAAACGTGTCATCATTGCAAGCGTTTGTTGGTGAGATGCATTTACCGTCGCTTTTTTTTATTTTTGGGTGTTGCCTGCACTTCGGTGCGATAAATCGAAACGAAACGATAGGTTCAATTTGAGAGGTAAATAAAGTTAACTGTCGGAAACGTTCGGAGTGCACATTCAATTAAACGTTCGTCCGGGCGGCCGGTGGGTGGGAGACTTGTGGCCCTCGGGGAGCATTTGAAGCTTGGTATGGGAGCACGATGAACCGTTGATTTTGGTGGGAATTGTAATGTTGTCGAGGCGAGTGTAGAACTGAAACTTCATCCCGCTGTCAAATAATACATACTTTCAACCGTGGCAAGAAAGGAAAGAATGTGTTCACTGAATTCGTTATTTTCCTTTTTGTCAACCCTTTTTCAGCGAAAGTTTGGTATTGCTATTCTTCTTTGGATGTTCGGGTTTTTTTCCCTCCATCACAAAAGACATCCTTTCGTAAAGCTTCCCGCATAGCAACGACGAGATCCGACGGTTGGAAATGCTCCGAAGGCTGTGACTCGTTTCCCCCCGGGGACCATGTTTGCCTTGTGGAAAGTCGAAAAGCGTCCGTCCGTGGCCGGCGTTCGTCCCCGGCAAGTGTCACCTTCTGTCCTGCGGCGCAGCAGAAGCGAACGAACACGGACGGGACAGATAAACAGACATTCCGTCGGGTGTCGTTTTATTGTCATTTTTTCCGCCTAGGCATCAATGCCACCCACACTGGCTGGAAGGACAGGACTGTGGTCGGTTGGCGTCCGCTGGCTTGGACCGGTCCGTCGTTAAAGTCTGACGTTCCAGGATGCTTATTTTTTGTGTTGCTCCTTGCTGTGGCCAGCAAATTGTTGCTCCACGGAAAAATGCGAGGGCGTAACTGGTTTATTTGAGAAATTGCCTCGGTAAAAACGGTTTACCGAAAGGCACTGTTTTATTTTTTCCTTATTATTGTTTTCATTGCATAACAGCCCCATGAGCTTACGGACAAACGTACATATGTACTGAGATATGTGACATGCATTTAGTGATGCGCTCCAGCATACGAACTGATTTGTTCCACCACCACCACCCGAGAGGGTGAGCAGCTTGGCGTTTTCCGGTTCTTTTGATCCTTCAAAGCCAGCTTCTCATCGTTCGGACGTGCAAATGATTACAGGACGCTCCGCATGAACGTCCTTGCCCAGACGAATGGCGCAACATCCCCGGTGGGAATGTAATTTTATGCTTCCGATGGTTTCCGTTGGGTGTGTGGTTTGGGCGTGTTGTTTGTGAGTGTATTGCCAATTAAGGAAAAGGTTGTCTCGACAGGTTTTGTGTTGGGAATTCGCTTTGATGAAGGGGTATCAGGTACGGAATGGCATCAGGTAGTTGCAACATACTTGCTTGATTTGAAAGCAAATACATTTCCAAGCGTCAGGAATTGGATGGCATGCAATCAAATTATGCTACGGGAACTTTTATCAACTCGGAATTATAAGTTTTTATCAGATATTTAGGAAAAGACACTTAAATTCAATCTGAACAACGTTGAAACTAGGAACAAAGCGGCGAACAGCAAATTAATTTTAATATTACTAGTTTTCCACTTTTGATTAAAAATTATGCTCATTCTGTAATACTAGAGCAATGGCAAAACAGTTGAATGACATTTTATTTCGAATTCCAATAATAAAACATAAATTGAATTCTA
Organism: Anopheles coustani; assembly: GCF_943734705.1. Lineage (NCBI taxonomy): Eukaryota > Metazoa > Arthropoda > Insecta > Diptera > Culicidae > Anopheles > Anopheles coustani. Next base: position 24,609,052 of record NC_071289.1, on the reverse strand, counting down.
CGGTGTCACAATTTAAACATCTTGCTTATTTTTTTATTATAAACAATTGCTACATAAAATTGCCTCTATTCGTCCTTAACAAGACATTTCAAAATGTTCGAATCCAATTATTTGATGATCAAAAACGCAATTGGACTATTTTCAAATAAGTTACAAACATAGGTGTTGAACAAAACACATAAGAATTTAGAGGCAAAAACCTCCTTTTCTTTTCTCTTGATAACCTGAAAAAATGCGATACGCATCATAATAATAAAGAAATGTTTGAATCATATCATGCAGTTGAATTCAATGCAACATTGCCCAAGAACCGTTCTGGACATGCTTGTTTCCGATTAACTTATATTGGAGAAACTCCGTAAAAGTCTGAGACGTTAGCCAAATGTTAAACACCCGAAGGATGGTTGTTGAAAATAATGGTCGGTACAACTTATGGCATAAAAATTGCATCCCGGGGGCACTTTATGTTCCGCTCCTTTCCTGGACAAAGCCTTATATCCTGCCCGCAAAGTACACAGAGAAAATTCTCGCTTCTAAACAAATAGCTGAAAAAGGACAACAACAAAATTTCCACCACGCTTACGATTGTTTTCCCGTATGCCGGCAGATAGTTGTTTGCCTAGCCTTTTCAAGTGCATTGTCGGTGTATGCACAGTAGCGAAACGACACAGCAGTGAGCGGTGACAATTTTCTTTTTTGTGTATCTCTCCATTATTCTTTGTCACCGTCTGCACCGTGGTTATCATCACGGCCAGACAATCGCCCGTTTCCAACGGCTGCGCATGGCGGAAAATCTTGTTAGTCGGCTGCCTGGAAGCGAATTCGAAATGAACTTTAAATTCCTTTCTATCATTCTGTTCATTTACAAACGTTACTTGCTTTAAAATAAACTGTTTTCATTTTTCCTCCTTATTCAACCTTTTTGATCCGCTATTTTCATATTCTTTTATCTTATTCATTTAAATAAAATATTACACTTTTATTAACCAGTGTTGTTGACATATAGTACAACAATACACAAAACAATACCAAAAACCCTAGCTATCTATTTTAACAATCTCAAATACTTAAAACAAAGCCTGGATTCGTAGACAAGACGAAAAAGAATGATCAGACACCTAACCACTCCCGGGGCGCAGACTTAAACGTCTTTACCAACACACAATCCAATTTTCTACCAGTTTGTTTCATGTTATTGTCCGAGCAATAATCGTTGTAAGGACCAACATACGGTTCGAATCGTCACGTTCATGGCTTCCCTTCTGGTACTGCTAGAAAAGGGTGTCCCCCAACCACAGGATAATCCTAAGCCGCAGACAGACGAAACCCGGTTCGCGGAGAGTGTGTGGGGGGCATGTTTTTCCGTGCTGCACTTTGCACCCAATGCGATAAAACCACAATCACACTGCACACACCTAAGGTTGCACCCCTTTTGGGTGGGAGAGGGAGGGGGGGAGTATTTGTGGTGACTTTTCGTAAAGCTGGAATCGAATACAATTTGCTTTTTCTTCAACACCTTCGGATACCAAAACCTTCTACCGCTCCAAGTGGGACGAACAATTGATGAATTTAAACTGAATTTTCTCCCCTCGCGCTCCGAAGTGGCTCGCGCTTTTCCGTTCCGCAACGAACAAATTGACCCCGGCAAACGATCAATCACCTCCATCAGGTGACGTGTCCAATTTACGTCGCCATATCACTTTTGGCTGCTGGTTTTTATGCCTAAATTATGCACCCTTCGGCTTTGTGCTGCCGGCTTGACAAGCAAGGATAACATCGCGTCGGTCGCAGAAGGTGCTTCCCTCCGATTGAAAACGCTTCCGGGGCCGCGCATATTCTCAGCGGCACGTGATCAAAGACTTGTCTAGTGTCTCCGACGTGAGAGTACTGCTCCTCTTCCCCCTGTCCCGTATCCGCGGCTGCGTTGAATTATTCATACACGAAAGCAGCCCACCCCCACCACTTGCTCCGTTTTACAGAACTCATTACGTGCAAAAGTTTGATAAATAAATCCCCGCTTCAGGCTTCCACGGTTCGGATCGACTTTTAGCGTGTCACCCCGGCGGAAAACGGGTGAATATAAACCCCGACGGATGCGGATCGGTCGGCGACCGAAGTCAACATCTGTCTGACGAGATGATGCGCCACGATGCATCAGACGGAATAAATTATGTGTGGAACCGATGTCAAGAGTAACGAATGGTTCCGTGGGAGACCTCAGACGGAAGGATCCTTTCCCAAAGGAGTGAATATATCGTGAAACTACCACGCGCCAGTGCAGTTCTGATAGCGCCGCTTATTGCATGTATCGTCTGCGCGTTCGATGTTTGGTGGCCGGAAAAGAAAAACCAAACCGTCGTGATTTGCTCCTTGCGTGTTTTCAATTTCAACTCAGCATTTGCACAAGCAAAACGGAGGAAAACCACGGTGGAAGTGTGCGGTAAGCTTTATTGATTTTTTATGCGCCCATTCAGAAATTCAACACAGATGGTGCGCAACCCTCGCTGTTGACGGATCTCGCGCGTATCGCGAGAAGCATCGTTTACGATGAAGATAAGGACATTATGAAGCATTAATAAAAATGGGGTTACGGCATAGTGGCAAGCACAAAAGCGCGGTCTCCCTTCTTGCCGATCTGACGAGTGCCATTCTCAACTTTGACCACCCATTTCTACTGCATTGCTATTAAAAATGCGTTTTATGTGTCGTCTTATTCAAACGAAATGATATGATTATAAACTCGACAGTATGATTTGAGATAATATTTAAATGCTGATTGAAAAAAAAGCGAGCAGAAGAATGAAAGAAGTAACACAGTTTTAAAATTTGTATAATAACATGGAGAAGGAAACATAAATGTGATTCCTATTTTCATTGGTAAACTTTTACGAATAAATCATCAATGTTAAGATTACTTCGGAGTAGCAATCAAGCTTCCACTGCGCTATGTACCTAGTTTCAAAATGTGCCGATATATTTATCCATTATTTCCACTCCGCGTTCGAAAACAAACAAAAGGGCTTCGTTTCGCTTTTCTTCCAGTTTTTGCATGACAAAAGTGCGATAGCACATCGCTTAATTTTACGTCAACCATCCGTAATAAGGCGCTTGATTTACGATTAAAGCAGGCCGACCAAGCAACAAGAAGCACTCAGCAATTTCCCATGAGATTTATTTGTGTTCGTGTACAACGGTTCTTCTTGTTTTTTCACCAGAGTGAAAACGGCCTGAACAACAATAACTCTCGAGTTGAAGCACCCGGTAGAGGGAATTATCATCGGGAATTGCTTATTTTATTCATGGTTTCACAGCAGCTTTGAATCGTGTGGTTTTTTGAAGATTGTCCACCGTGAGGAATTATTCTAGCCTCATGTTTTCTTTTGATGTTATGTTATTTGCGGTTCAATAGTTTAAAGCTGTTTGTTTTACTCAATTCTAAGCTCATTTTGGTTTCTACTTTAAAGAAAATGCATTCATCCGCGTTTATAATGTGTTTTTTTTCTTGTTCCAAAATCGTTTCGCACTGGATAAGGATACGCAAGACTCATGGTTTCCATTAGCAAACTGATTCATCATGCTCACCGTTTGATGCTGCAAGGTGCGAAAACTTCCATTTAATTCCTTTCGGCTTTCCCGACTGTTCTTACTGGCGCGAAACGAACCTTTCATCGTGAATCTTTCTCACCTTCACACAAGGATAAAATAAACAGAAAGGACGTACTGCACCAGACCGACGGTGCGATGACGATGATAAACGATGACGAATGAAAATTTTCCACGAATAGTGGTTTCCACCGCACGCCAGTTCTACGCTGTCAATTTTTTCTTTTCCCCGGTGAATGAAAATGCAATGCTCGCCGACCCGACGCGAGGGCAATCTTCAAGTGGTTACAATGAATTTTCATTTAATATTTATATCGGGGTCTTTTTATGAACCAAAGGGAAGGAGTGCTGTTGCTAAATTTCGATTCCCGGAAAAGGCCAGCTCTTGTTGGTGCCCTGATATCGACATGCACCACGCGTTGTGACAAGATCAGGCACATTTACATACTCGTGCCCACGATAGTCGCATGGAAAACCCACCGAATGGGCTAGAGGCGAACGAACACGATACGCCCCAGTTCAAGAAAATGCCGGGCTTAGGGATGAAAATGATGAATATGCTAAGCCTTTAGGGGGTGATTAAACCTTAATTGCCCTTTGCATAGGGTGAAAACTTTCGTGGAACGTTTATTTTGGGTCAATATGAGAAAGGTGATAGCTCTGGGAGTTTAAACGATAACGAACTTATTTAATTGTGTTATTTGTTCATCAACAATATCGCGGTGCTGAATAGTTTTTATTTATCTTAAGCACTTAAGTATGATTTTAACTAAAAATCGAATGTTTGTTCTAGGTAAAAGCCCAATTTACTAACCTTGTGTGTTTACCTCAACAATTTTTCCAGTAAATCATTGTGTTTTACCCTATGAACTGCTCTTTAATCTCAAAAGTACCATCAAGGGCCAAATAAAATTCGAGATCCTCATGCTAGGCATATTTATGCAGCGATACTATTATCGCTAATTTTCTATCCGCGACAACGCAAGGGGAATTGGGCACAATATGCTTGCATTAAAAACTACAGGGTAGCTCGTAAACAGAATTTGTAATTAATTTTATAACCTCCCTTAAGCTTACCGACCCTTGGTGGAGATCAAAACAAAATTGTTTTTCGAGGGAGAGACTCAAAACGCTGCCATAAAATAGAAGACTTTAGAAGACGTACATAACAAGTTTCAAGGCGATTCGTTCTCCCTTTTGGAAGCAATTTCGATTGTGAAGTCCTCTCAACCACTATACACCATAGTAAATTTGACATACAATTTGATTTCATAGATGGCACACATGAGTTCTACAAACTTGCCTTGAAGAATTGAATTACGAAAAAATCGCAATCTCACCAAACTCTGATTTTATAATTGCAGGGTATAACATTTTCTATGAAGTGACATCATTATGCAAAGGTTTGCCGAGCTCCGAAAGCTACTTCAGTAAAAATACACCTATAGAAAAATAACTCTCTCCTGCACATTTAAGAATTTTCACATAATTGCCCCAGGGCTGATACCATGTCCTGCAGGAAAATGAATCTGTTTTAAAGACAACCTGAAGGGAAACGGAACCCAACAAAATCCATACCCTCACATCTACGTAATATGGACAAAAAAAAACGCCTGTCGGGCGCCAGGAAACCTATTACTACATCTCGTCTGTCCTACCAGTGCAGATCTTTTTTGTCTTCGGGCGAAATGGTGAATGCTCCGAAGGAAATCTGCACCCTGCAAAAGGTAAAGCCGTTCGAGAGTTTTCCGTGCCTCCCTGGAATGGTGGATAAATGGAAGGATTTTATTTTAATATCACCCTCGCCCACCCATAAGAAGCTGCCGTTCGCTTTGCAACATGGCTTCATTTTGGCCATTTTCCACATTCAAAGAAAAGAAAACCAAACCAAAGAGAGCCGGTGCTGCATAATGATTGCTTTTCGTGTCAGTATCAAAGGAGATCAACGAAGGAGGCTGTTCGTGAGGAAAAGAAAACTTTGCACTTGTGGAAAAAAAAGGCCACAACCAATCGTACCGCCATGATAGTTTGCGATGATGTGTGCGGTTTGGATTGAAAAACTTTAGCGTTGGCCGGTTTTCAATTTCGCACATTCTCCAACAGGCCGTTGCCGTAGGCTTTCCCTGTGCGGTAAAGGGAATGCGAATGCAATGGTTCTGGAGGGGGAGACAAAATGCCAGCGGTGTCTGATAACCGGGACGCGAGTCATTGCTGGCGAAAAAAGGACAGCAGGATGCTGTCAGGATGTTGCATCCGGTTGCCTTTTAAAAAACATCCATTTCCTACAACGGATACGAAGGGTGCCATTTGTTTGGGTGATGGTTTTGCGCTCGTGATAAAACTGATCCCTAGCATATTTTTGATATTTTCCTACCATTCGTGAAGGGGTAAATCGTCATCATACCCTCAACTGTACCCCATGACAACGCGCTGACCGGTCGACCCTATGCTGACGATGTGAAATGTTATCAAACAGAGACCTAATCCTAATCTCTCAAACTCGCTCTACTGGTTGATGCGTCCAGTGATCCATCCCCGTTAGGCGTCCTCATGGCAACGTTTTAATTAATGTCTAATGGAACTAAATATCAATTTGACTCCCAAAACCGAGCCACAACCACGAGAAACGCAATTATTGTGCAATGTACGACCACAGCAGGACCTCCAGTACGGGCGATTTTATCGATCGCGATTGCTCTCCGGGATCCTGGCAGGATTCGAGACGCCATCGCCGAAGTGAATCATGCTTCCGGAAACCCATCCACGGTGGTTGGAGGGAGGGAACTCGGCTGCACACCACACTAAACTATCTCCCCGACATCAGGGGGTGTACGTGTGCATGTTTGTGTGCGCAAAGGACATATTCCGGTCTTGACATCCTGTGGGCTGCGTGTCGAGTGAAACGAGTGGAGTTTGTCGTCGGTAGGGTGAGCTCAGGCCGCATGATGTACGCTCGTTTTAAGCGAGTTCCGCTGCACGATAATGAATTCAATTACCACCTTTGTTTACATCGTTTTCCTCTTTTTGCCATAATTCAATCACTCAATTGCAATTGCGCTTTACTTGCGTCATTTACTTCGCTACCGGATTATTTTACTTCTCTATGGTACACCTTTATATTTTAGACATCGCAAGCCACGATTGTATTTATAATTGGAAAATTTCAATTATAGTTAAGCTCTTTTCTCTTGACACATACCTGTCATAAGTGACATGATAATACACAACCAATATTTCGTTTAAACAGAAAGTTATAGAGTTTTGTAGGTAGACCCAGCGTTTTTGGTTGGTGTTTAATTTCAATTTCCATATTTTAGCAAAATAATATAAATCCTCAGAGGTTTTATTTTGCGGAAGTTCGCGAGTAAAAAAAAGTAGTTACGATTAAACTTTATCTTACCACACGCAAAACTAACGGAAAACAAAACCGATAGCTACTGTTTAGTGTGTTCTTTTCAAAATAAAATTTATCCTTATTACGATTGAAGTAAGCAACGTTACTTGTCATGTAGATAACAAATATAAAAAAAACTTTCTAAAAACATAAACGTCTGAAATAAAATTTACCAAACGTTACGGGTCATGTAGATAACAAAACTAGTATTTAGTAGTTTTTAATAAAATATACTTCTAAACGAAAATATCAGACATAACTGAGCTTCTACCAATCTATTTAGCATTGTTGTACGAACAAAGCTGGTAAGTTGGAATTACGATTGGATGAGCCTCAAAACACACGACACTTTCGGGTCCATTTTAATCCCTCGGGCCTTGGAAAAGGCAGCGGTTTGCGTTCAGGTAATTTTGTACCGTCCTCACGTCCAACCGGCTCTCATTAGGTGTGTTACCTCGGTACCCAAAACAGTAATTAACCTTTCGCCATTCAGTCGTTTGCCGTTTGACCGCTTCCTGTCGCCGGTTTTGGCTTGACCACCTCCAAATGATCGTTACAACGGTCTCCGGTAATACGAGCATGGGAAGTATGCGCATTCTTTCTTTTAAGTAGGGGCAATAAAGTAAACTAACACAGGTATCGACACGATGTCATTAAGTCCGATTCCCGTGGAAAGATATGCCCGAAGAATGTGCCAGATAAAATGAACTTCGTTGCGTCGGTGAAAAGCGATTGAATTCTAATTACAATTTCATTAAAAATCGCGCTAAAGAAAGGGGGGGGGGGGGGCGAATGTAAATAAACAAACCCTCGAAAAAAAAGCTAAACATCAGCGGACAAACAAACACACATACGCATCCCCACTTGTTCGGCCTCCAACACTTTTGGGGCGGTAGCTATGGAAAATGCCGACTTTTCCTCCTGAAGACGGGGCTTGGCGAGAGTATTATTATTCCTTCACACGATGGAGACAACATTTGCAGGAGTACAACAACAAGGACCAGCCTTTTTCCATCTCCCGCTCACGCCAATCGAAAGTATTCTCTTTAGTTCTCTACACAACACGGCCGTTGTTTGGGGGATTTTCCTCTCTTGTGAGGAAAATGAGTTCCCCCGGGCACATTTGCAAACTCATTGTCGCAGACTTTATTTTCCTTTCTGTAAATACTACTGTAAACTGTCCCTGTGGTTTCTCTCGCATACGGTCTGATTTTTTCCTGCTTTGTTAATTTCGTTTATATGTTGTTACAATAAACCATTCTCTTGGCAGCTTTCTCTCTTTCTTACATTCTCTCTCTCTCTCTCCTCCAATTTTTCCATTGATAAATCGACGTGACAAGAAAATAGATCACCTCACGGTAAATCATACAATTATGATCTCCAAGCCACCCCAGGATCTCTGAAGGAAAACTTGAAAGTACGAAAATCCGCTCGTGCATAATTTTCCTACGATAGAATGGTACATTTGCTACACTCCCACGCACGCACGCATACACACTCACATTGCAGCTCGATAGCAGTCGGAACTCAGCCGTGCATGTTGTGGTCCGCTCCGGGAAGGGTGTATCCTTTTTAGCTGGAGCTGGAATCGATGCACTGGTTTGTGATTTCCATACCTGGCAGTTTTGTTAGTTTTCCGTTCGAACCAGAAGTGATGTTGCCTCGGTTTTTCCTCGTGTTTATTTTACAGATATAATATACCACAACTATCTAGTTGCTGCACCACAAAGTTGTTCACAACGATACGACCCGATATGACCCGTTTGCTTCAACTTTCGATCACAGACACAACATAACACAGAAAAACACACCCTTTTTCTCGCTAGGATTCGGGCGCGTACCAGAGACGTCCGAATGGAAAGGATCTTCACTGTGAAGGGAAAAGCCTTTCATCCGCTTCCAGAGCTCGAGCGGAAAACACTAAATTGGTGTCACTAGGCACAACCCGTGAACTAGCTCCTCGATTCACTCTAGGGCTCCGGAGATAGCACAAAACCACTCAACGGCACATCACATGACGCTGGACCTGCATGAAGCTGCATCGGAAAATTCGCACAAACAAACTTTACATAGCATTCGGCTGCACGGGGCTGCAAAGGGCAGGGCAAAATCGGGAGGTTTTCACCAGCACCTACACCTTCGCGAAGCGACAGGAAAACAGAAGGGGAAGTGGAGTGAGCAAATAAAACTACACGCCCGGCCGCAGTTCGATCATCCGAACGCAGGAAGATTCAACACTGGACTGAATGGTTCCGTCTGCAGCAAGTTGTTCGAGACTGCCCGCCGAGAGAACGAGAGCAGGGAAGAGAAAGAGTGGCTGTGTGCGAAAGAAAATGAGCGACTCACAGGAAAAGGAAAGTGAGCGAAAAACACCGATGAGAATGGAAAGTATCCTCGGTTTATCCTGGCACAAACAAACGTTGGTGCGAACAGTGTCTCTCCAACGGGCAGGAAATGGAAACGGAAATGGCAGTAGTGGTTGGTGGAAAAACACACTCGGCAAACAATGAACGGTTGAGTGTCCTGGCCCGGTACGGTTGCCAAGGGAATCTGGCAGGCGAAGGACGTGGCTCTCCCGTATGCTCCACGATAAGCGTTTGATAAGAGGTCCTTTTTTCGTACGAGCATGTGGCCGCCCTCCGACGTAGTACTATGACGGCCAGTGAATGTTTGCTCTCCTGCAAAGTTGTTTTTTTTTTCGAGCAGCCGGCAAGTGGCAAGTCCTACTACTACGGCCACTACCACAACCGTACGCCAGATTCATTCATTACGCGGCTTGAAAGCGGCGAACCCCGGGAGGCTCAAGAGGATAGATAGAGCGTACAGCAGGAGAAAAAGGATACTATTTGTGGATACGGAGTTTTTGTTTCCCCGAAAGAGAAAATGAAAACAGACCAACAGTAAAGTTGTTCTGCTCCTCAAGGATCCCTTCTCACAACGTCACAACGAAATATGACCAAAAACCTGGCGGAAAACAGACGACGAGAAGTACGCAATACCACACAAATAAAAATCCCCTCCAGGATGTTTTTCCTTTCTTATCCCTTTTTAGTTTTTTTCCGCCCTTGCATGTTGCATTAAACCGAGCGAAGGCTCAATCATGATTTATGTGCACCCTCCTCGAGCGGCCTGCCTCCCGCTGCCGCTGGGAAAAACGGAGGGTTTGGGTTCCTTCCGGAACACGCTTTCTGCCTATTGTGTACGGCGCCCTTGTGCTTATCTGTGTGCTGCCGGTAGGGGAGAGAAAATTGTATGTACGAAATGTTTGCGTCGTCAAGTACGAGAGGGTTTAACAAAAAGATACAGGGAATCTTAAGGTGAGTGTGTATAGTGCTTGCTGTTGTGATTACAGTTGTTAATTACGGGCGGTAAAAGTGAATCGTGAATTTTAAATAAAATAGGGTGAAACCTACACAGTAATATCCATTGTTGGCTAGTAATAAATGGTCTACCAGATAAATATGGATATTCAAACATGAAATTAGATATCCAAAATTTCAAAATAAAATAAACAAGTTGTAGGCCGTAAGCAAATTGTAATTTTTGTCTACATTGTTGTAATTTTCCATAGGGTAGTTGTAATATTGTTCTATACTGTGTTACCGGTTCGATAAACCATTCAAAATAAACACTCATGAAATATACAAAAACTGCACTTTCAAAAGATATAGTAGACAAAAAGCGCATGCGTATTATAAATCGTAAGGCATTATGTAGTGTAATGGACCTTTCAACAAATTTGTGTACTGCTTTATGAACTGATCTAAGTTGATATCAGTTGAGATAAAATGTACAACTATTAAAACTAAATGTAAAGCCATAGCGTAAAACGTTCAAAAATCATAGCTTATTCAAAACCAGTATATTTAGATAAATTCAACTTAGATCAGTTCAGTAGATTTCAACTAATTTCTTTTATTGTACTAAAAGACTTTTGATTTCAACAAAAAATATAAGAAATAACGAAAAAAAATGATTTCAAAGCACTCTAAAAGGAAAATGTTACGATTCCGTGGTTCTTCCTAAAATCCAGACTTTGTGTCCGAGACCACGTTATACAGCTTTGCCTGTGTTTCGTTAGCCGAGACGCAAACCCATAGAAACTGACAGCCTTTTCTGAGGGGATCTGGGATTTATCTGTGTTCGTCTGTTTATTTTTTCTAATTTTCTTAGAAGAGTAACAAACACAACAAGTATTTTTGAAACTCGAAGTTAAATGTTTCAACCGGTATCTTTTTAACATTTTCCAAATTTTCTAGAAAATACTTCGAGCCCGTAGTAGATTATGGCAAGGATGAAGCTTTAAAGCTTTCAAAATATCCTTACGAGGGATCATATTTACAATTTCCCGGGAAACTATTTTCCACCTGCTTTTTGTTCCATTTGAACGTGTCACTCGTTTTACTTCATTTTTAAGAGGTTTTCCGTCTGCGTTACCGTCTTAAATATTGTTAAAAATCTACGACCCTTTAGGAGAACAAACTATTTTGCCTACTCACATGCTTTCCGTTTCGGCCAACGTGCTTGCCGTGTGGTTGCTTCTGGCTCCATCCACCGCCACGCTGTGCCGCAGCAACGCCCTTTTGTGCTGATGCACTCCATCCGTTCCATTCCGTTGGTTTGCCTTTGAGTTGGACTCTGCGAAAGTAAACATAGAAACTGGTTACAGAAAACAATAACGCACCTCCGTACGGAATTAAGTGTTTGCAAGCAGCGTCTTTAAGCATCGACCGACTGCGCCTCGGTGACAGTGGGCACGATAGAGCTGCCCTTCAGCGGCTAAGTCTAGAAAAATATGCCCTCTTACGTGAAATGGGAACACAGCAAAACGAGCCCAGCACACACTTCTGCTGACGGCGCAAACTTTTACGCATGGCACTTCAAGAAAACCGCTCCCCGCAAGGCACCAGAACGGATCGAAACTGTCTGCTTTGAAACCGCGAGCAAAGCACTGTGGGGATTTAAATTTCCTTCGCCGTGCCAACCGCGTCGATGGCGGACAGTGTGTGTCTGTCGAGCGATCGAGAAACAGTTGATACAGCTGTGATAAAATTCTCACCCGATCAGTCGTACGAGCGATGAATTGCATACTGTGCAGATGGATCTTCACCGCTCGTTACTCGTTGTAGTGTGCAGCTTTTGTGTTTAGAAACTGGCAAGGGGTACCATTCTTAGGTCAAATTTGAAATGCAAGTTTCTTTGCTTTGCAATTCAAGTGGTTTAAATTACTTGATTTATTCTTCGTTTTGTGTGAGGCAGCAACGTATGTCATTTTTGTTCTCTCTATTTCTAAGTGTCGTAATCATGTTTACTCTCTTAGGTTCGCCTTTAGTATGCTAAAAAATTGAATTATTTACCATCAGCAAGCAATTTCCTCTTGTTTATCTTTTTTAATGCCTTTTCAATGCATTTCTCAACAAGTTTTCGATATTGAATTGAATCTATAAGAAATTGAATTATTTACTATCAGTAAGCAATTTCCTGTTGTTTGCCTTTTTCAATGCTTTAAAATAGTATTTCCCTAAAAAATTACTTTTTTTTATTTATAATAGTATGTTGCCAATAATCTGGCGGTGATAAAGATAATACTACCAGACTTCTTTTAAGAAGATATAAACTATTACATGTATGCGAAGTTGAGCATAAAAAAGCAAAATTAATATAGTCAGTTATTAACCAACAAATCGGTTTCTAAACTACAATCTTGGCCAACACGAAAGGGAACCCGTTGGAACATGTGAAACGATATTACTTTACATAACTGCTATTTACTGAACACTTCCTTTTTGTCACACCTTTATTTGCATACTGTAACAGAATAATCTAATTTGCGAAACATTTCCTTTTACATTTTATTCCTGCACCAGAAACCCATTTACCGTAAATCAGGCTCATTAATAATTTTCTCTCTCCCTCTTGAGACTGTGTAGGGCTTTCGCCCGTTTGGTCCATATGGACATGGTCTGGCACACACACACACACACACTCAGATACCGTCACCAGCATATCAGCCGTGGCAGCATCCGCGTGATTTGTTGGTCCACGGAGGCCACCCCTTTTTTCCGCTCGCTCATCACGCCCGTTATCGCGAGCAAAAGCGGCGGTAATTTATGCACCTCGTTCGTCGTCGCCAGGTACGTCGACGATGTCCGTCATGCAGATAAATTATCGCTTGCAAAACCCGTGCCCCGTGCCGTGTACCACCACCGAAACCTTATCTTACCTCCATATTCTTTCTCTCCAACAGGTCAATTATAAATGGATGGAAAGCCGGGACGGGGTGGGGAGAAAAATATGTATTTCCAAAATGTAACAAACCACAAGACACATGTTTCTCGTTGTGGCCTCGCAGAAAGCGAGCTTAGCAAGTAACAAATTGCCGGGCAAAAATAAAACAAGGGCACCAGCCAAGATGATCTCGGTGCGAGAAAAATTACTGGCTCACTGGAGCCTTCCCATAACTTCAAGCAACCGTGGCTGGTGAGCTTTGAACTCGCAGAAAGAGCTTCCCGACGACGGTTGGGGCAGATGAGGCTTGGAAGATTACAGTTTAATCTACTTTCGAAAATCTCCGACCGTGTCCCGTTCCGAGGTTTGAGTGTTCTTGTGGATGCTCAGCTCCAGCTTTCTTTCCCGAGAAATGGATCTTATCGGGTCTGCTCTGTTATCATGGCAAATACTTCTTCGTGCTGTGTCCCGTACTCGGGACACGTAGCGCCATTAAATTATCTCATTTTATCGCCGTCGAGAAGGGTCTACTCTCTAAACACACACATAGCAGGATGTATAAACACGCAAGATCAAACGGGGCATGGGCTGGTCGTAAGCCTCGATGCTGTTAAATTTGTTGATTCATTCGCTTGATTGGAAGATTACTTACAAACGTACTTAACATTCAAGAGAAAAAATCGAGCGATACTAAAATGTCCCAAAATGGCTTACCTTGTACCAGCTTTTCGCGAAGGGCCACGAGGCTACTGACGATTCGCGCCCGGTGGGCATTGTTCCGGATGCCAAGCTTCTTGATGTCCGCCTCGGTGAGAAACAGCAACTCCTCCACACCGTTGAACGATTTAAATTTGTCTGCCGAAAAAAAATATCGTTGGCCGTTGAACATCGCTAAAGTCGGAAAGGCACACACATTTTCTTTCGGCTGATTTTTCCTACCTCCATACTCGGCCAAGTCCAACCGCTGCAACCATTCCGCCGTCTCCATGTGCGGCAGCGAGGTGATGACCAGGGCGGCATGCTTCTTCCGGCGGCTGGCCGTGCCGAACTTGTAGCTCCAGGAAATGCCTTCGAAAGCGGAGAGCATACTTTGAGAACGGAACAGCGGCATCGGGAGTGTGTTTCACTGATTGCACCTCCAACTGGAGACCACCTTTCTTAATTTTTTGTTGTTTTAGTTTCGTCTATTTCTTCTATTGGCACGGAGGCATTAAACACAACACAGCACCCCCAAAAAAACACGTGCCACTCTTGACACACGTTTCGGAGTGTGTAGGACGTGTCGAAATTAGCACGCACGCACCCAGCGGCATACAATCGGACGATTGTTCAACGAAACCGGAACAACGGTTGTTGTTGATAGACACTCGTGTTTCTTAACCACCATATGCATGTACAATTGAGCGATCGTCTGCGAAGTGTAATTATTCTCAACAAAACCTACTACAAAAAGAATGCCACAAGGTTATAATTTTAAGACTTATTATTTATACGTGCTTCTAGAAGGAATTGATGAAGGCAAAAACACATTCATTTCCGGTACACTTTTTCACGCGAAACATTCTTGTATAATCTTGCGCAATTATGGGCTAGGGCAGGGTTCGGTAAGCTTTGTTTTCGCGGAGGTTTGATTTACGACAAATCTCATGTAGGAGAAGTCGGATTTCTTAAATTTGTGATAAGAACCTCATCCGATAACAAATTTGCTGTTTGAATTAGAGTACATACATTTTATTTGATGCACTTAAATTGTAAGTTTTTGCGTTCAACCGGTTAGACCACATTTTGTTTATTTGCTTTTGCTTTTATTGGAATTAAACTGATTTAAATTGATTATCAACAACCTCAAATACAGACTCGAAACAAACTCTAAATATTAAGGAATAGTTTTTTACAGATAAATTAAACTTTTTTCGTTCAGAAAAATTGTACTGAAATAACTCTTCCGGTTTTAGAAATGCCAAAATAGAATTCTATCCGTGAATCAGAGTTTAAGCATCCCTAAGCCTGCCTAGCCTCAATTCACGTAACCGGCCAAACAACCAAACTTTAAGACATTAGAACCCCATCCTAGTAGACTTTTTAAAACATGTTGAAAGTAATGTTCTATCACATATTATTTTTTAATAGCTTTATCAACTGCCTTCTTCAATAGAAACTTCAACACATGAGCACACAATGAATAAGTGTGAACCAACGTTGTTTTTCAAGCAATCGTGGAGGTACAGAATTTTTCACACTCCAATGGCACTTGCACTAATCGGTCACGCGATTTCGGACGCTGCTCTGCCATGGCGAAAAGTCTTCGCCTCTATTGATGAAGGATGCTGTTAAAAAGAATGATTCTTGGAAACGGCCAATACCGAGCAGATTTCCAAAGATGCCCTTTCGGGCGTAACATACACCTTTTACGGATCGTCTTCCCGTTGCAGTTTTCTCACAGCGTGTGATACGGAATATCCATATATCATCTCCTTCCGGCGAGGTTCATAAGCTCCGACTTATTTTACTCGACTCTCCCCAGGTGTGATTTATGCGAATGCATAAAGTTTTCGATTTAATAGTTTGACGTAAGCGATTTTGTTAATACAACCACAAACAGTGCGCGCGGTTTGTGATAACGCACCGGGCAGCATCTGTTCAACCGAACTGTCAATTCGCCGGTTATCAGCAGATCGAGCTTCTATTTCCTTCGCGCGTAGGTGGAATTTAGCGATAAGAAAAGCAGTGAATCGATAAGCCTTGATTTCTGCAATACCGGTTGGCATGGACAAAGCTGGTAGCCTAACGACTGATAACCATGGTGCCAAGGCCTTTGAATACATCCACAGGCATTCCAACAAATACAGTTTTATCAAAGAAACTGTGATGGTAAAAATATATAATACATTCTACGAACCTATAAATGCGCAATATACAAAACCACGACAACTACTTGTTTGGTTTTGATGTACAAAAATCTTACGAAACATTTCATTTGAAAACAATCATATTTGTAGTATGTTGTGTTTGTGAATATGAATTGCGGAAAAAAATCCAAGTTTATTAACATATAATCATGGTCTTGTAATATTATGATGAGTGTACTATTGTGAATTAGCACTTTATATTCCGTTGAATCTTTTACAAGCAAATTCAACTGTTCCGCATCACTTTCCGAAATTTGATAATATTTTTACTTGGACGTGTTTGTCTAAAACTCCCTACGAGCTTTCATAACTACAGCGACTAACTAATTTGGACAGCTGTATCTCACATTCCATCAAATGAAAACTAATTTATATTTACAGTACACGACCGATCAATATCGCACTCTTCCGTGAATCTGTCGATTTCAAAGGAAGAGGATCGTTGTTTTCGCTGTTAATTCGCGGCACTTCCAGCAGCATAAAGTCGCACCGATCTGCTGGTTCACAAACAGCATAGTAGGGACATGCACATGCCGGTCTGTGTGGTCGCTTTCGCTTTCTGTTTGCAAAAACGTGCAACCGCTTGCATAGCAAAGTTCCAATCACCATTCTCACGCACGCATATTTCGCTGTTCGCCCGTCGCAGTGATTAATTTAAATTATTCACTTCTTCTCATCGGGCGTTTACGTTATGCTCCGCTTTAGACACGATCTGCTGGACGTTGCTACGAGAACGGGGGGTTCGATCGCAATGTGTTTTTACTCCTGAACGATGTTTCTGCTCATGTGCATGATTTTATGAGATGTTTTTTTTTTAGTTCCTGGTCTTATTTTACTCTTGAACAGGGAGTGCTGCATTGAGTTGAGCTGGTCAGGCAACCACTGGGTTCGGCTTCTACTGTCGATGGCGTCACATTCCTCGGCCATACGATGGGTTAATTTCGCGGTCGGTGCAGGTGCAAGAGCTGCCCCGATTGCGTATGCAGGCCGGTTCGCGTGCATATCATATTTGAGCCGCACTCGTTTTAATTACCGTGCGGTAGAACAACGTCGACACCGGAGGGACAGAAATGTGACCAAAGGTACGCTTGTATGGTCGTATGGACATGGTTTCATTTAGAGAAATTTAAAATGTAAATCCATCGAATTCACTTAAAACCATCCATATTTGAACATTTTTTGATAGTATTCCAATTGAAATATGACTGTTTGAAGGAATGTCAATGTTTGAAGAAACATAAAAACAAATTAGTTTTTTCTTGTTGCATATCCAATTTTCCTCTGCACTTTATCATCGTAAACGAACGAATCAGGATATTTTCAATAATATTGTTGTTGTTTTAATGTTTCTACGTTCCCTCCAAAATTCGTTCTACATACACAAGGGTTAACTATCTCCTTCAAACGCAATTCCACTCGCAACAAAAACTCTTTCCGCTTAAGCTATGCTGTTGTTTAATTTACATATTTGTTTCCCCTTTTCCCGCCATCACCCTCCTGTGCATTGCACCAAAAGGTGGCCAACTTCCATTCGCACACAGTTAAAAGCTATCAGAGTTTAAAACGAAACTGATTATGAGCGTGGCGTAAGGCAATCAGCCGGATAATTAAGATAAATGGAGCCGATATGCTGCCAGCCCCCGGAGCCCAGCTCCCGGGACGAACCCCGGGGACTTCAGCTCGCCGTGTGCAATCGGTGTGAAATCTTAGACGAGACTCGCCTCAAGAACGCTACCATCAGCAGTATGGCGAACCACACCAACCAATGTGCAACGGGGTTGCATTTTGCATACGGGAAAGTGTAATATCACCGGCGAGGGGGTGGCGCACTGGCGCGTTCTTTCCCTTCTCGTAAGTCGCAAATGGGATTAAGTAAATTTTTATTCCCAGGACCGGTTTGGCAAGTTTCGCGAAGCTAATTTCACTAAACAGACGGAAAACTAATTAACGCTTACGAGGTGGTATCGTGCACGAAGGACTTGATTCGTTTTATTTTTGTACTTAGTTATCTTCCACATTGACTTACTCTGAGACCGTCGTTTATCCAGTTTGCTCGTGGTTTTCCCCATCTTTCAGCAGCGTTTCGTGTTGGTTGTGGTCCAGGGTGAAGCGGCACTCTTCCACGAATAGAGCTCGTTATTAATGTCCTGCTAATCAAATCAAAGCATGTCCTAGTTCCTCCACCAGCCTGATGAGCTTGTCACAATGACGATGACTCGCTTCCATTTCGCTGACGGGCACGTTTCCTGTTTGGAAAATGAAGAAAAATTGACCCCAACTGTAACCATCATTACTACTTCGGTGCCAGAACTAATGCCCGAGAGCCCGGGGAGATAATGAGCTTCAATTTGTTTTGATCTCGAGATAGCCCGAGGTTCGAGTAAGAAGATTTGCTCCCCTGACCCATTCGACCTTTTCGCCAAGAAGTTGTGACGGCGGGAGTTCATGAAATCACCCATAATGCAAGCCACTTTTCGGGTGAAGATTCACACGAGTCCGGGATGCTGCTGCTGCTGTGGCCGAAGATGATGCGACGCTACCATGTCGTGGTCAAAAAATGATCCGGACTTACCGGTTTGGAGCCTGCTTCCTCATTCACTCACATCCCCCGGACGCTCTCTTACTTCATTCCACCCGAAAATGGGGGGCCGGTTTCAAGGAGTTTGGATTAGTGTTTGTCTTCTAATGCGCTTACCACCCGTGTGCTCGGTGGCGGTGAATATTTAATGAACGCCGCGGGTCCACGAATGATGTCACGATCGGTTTATGTTTGTGTAGCCACCGAGGGAGGGAGATGTAGCTTTATTCGCGGGATAAGCAGTATTTCGTCGTATATGCGCGGATTTGCTAAATTCTTGAACGACCCGGTACGTAACACTTTGGCGTTCTTGTTTGCTGTCCGTTCAACTCGTCAAGAACGAGAAGTCAACACTGCGAAAGCCACCTTGCTCTGGCTGTTCTGGTGTTTCTGGCCGTATTTGGAATGCGGAATCATGTTGTTGTTTTACGACTGCTCGATCGTGCAGTTCTTTTTCTCTTCGCTTAGCACCACCCATTTATGGGTGCATTGATTAACGGACGTTTGATCGAAGTATGAGATAAGCAAGCTAAATATTTAAATATTTTTAAAATTGTACACGTTAGGCTATCGATTGTTACACCATAGAAATTATTTATAGTATTTCTATTGTCTAAACACTTAATACGACTGAATTAATGTATACCTTCAGATCGAAAATCTCGAATAAGATTTTATGCGAAAAGATCGAATCCTCTTTTATATCTTGGCAGTATTCTTAATTTAGAATAGACTGGAAATGTTGGTTTATCAGAGAGATTCAAAATGGATTAAGATGAACACGTTCGACACGTCTTTTTCAATTTATTTTTACAATTTTGTTGATTCGTTTGTCCTAGCAGGTTGTTTCATTGTTTTCTCAATAACGTTTCCTATTTATTTCGAACTATTTTTTTATTCATTTCAAATGTTATGTTGCATCATATTTATAGTTTCATAATTCAATTTTCTTCTAGTATCTCTTTGTATAGTTATCACTATCGCGTAGGCTGCTATCACTTCTACAAACTAAATCATTTTGTATCGTCATAATTAGTTCCTTAGAAATCGGCCCAACACTTTTCTACTCCCATCACGTCCCGCACGATCCGCCCCGTACGTACACTTTCCCCTCCGCTCGGGTGCATCAATCCACTACACTTACCAGCGCCATCGTCGGCTGCGTTTATCGCACGATTGCAATCGTCTGGGTACGAAATCGTTTGTTTGCCTCTACCAACAGCTGCACACAGGCTGCATCCGCCGAGCGCCCTCGATGCATTTAATGCAAATTGAATGACCTCGGCGCATCTAAACACTGGCGAGGGCGTGCACGGGGTCGAGTGAGACGGCACGAAATACTGCCATTATTGCAGGCACGATCGGTGCAGTGACGATGCAATTGGTGCGATCACTTTTAATCGATCGGTTCCGCACGTTTAGCGGCTGTGAGATCATTCACCGTGGCGAATCACGTACTCGACTAGGTCGAAACCGGGAAGGATTTCTTCTGCGAGGTGTGGTGGGTTTCTTTCCTATCAACTTCCCTTCCGAATCGATCCACCGACACGGACCAATGAGTCGTATAAGCGTTCACTTTTTATTACACACATAAATAAATTTCAACTACCGTGGTTTCACTTCATTTTCACACTGGTTAGGCACGAAAAGAATGATCATTATCCCATCAAACAAGGTTGAACGATTCACGATACTCGCAAACAGATGTAGCTACTTGGGAAATTCCATTCTAGATGTACTTACTCGGGAATCACATAATCATCGCTTTGGTTTTGCTCACCAAAGTGACACACTATCACTACTAACTGACTTTAACGTAGCAGATTACCTTCCGTTAACGACCAGTAGGCACTTATCAGCGGTTATCTGATTCTGATCTCGACACAATACCGTAGAACTGTAGTTGATATCCACACACGGCCCACAAGACATTGAGAAACTTCTTCAAAGAGGGTTGACCGAAGAATGTATCAACATCACATCGGGGGAGCATGCTTGCAACATCATGCGTATGATAAAGACATGTACACAAGGTTAGATGCTTGATAAACTCTTCAACGAACATTAACCAACATAGGTTTAAAATACACAATGTTTCACCACTAACTAACTGATGTAATGTTCGTCAACACTTCAATTTGTCCGTTGCTCGGTAGCGAAACTTAAAAAAGTGCATGTAATTGACGCGAGACGATGACAGTTGCGCGTGCGACTCGATGACGCGCCCGGTCGATACTACTCCGAGGTGGCCGTAGAAGCCGCTGGTCAGAGGTGCGCGCAGCTCAATCGTGCCGTGACGTCATCCGTATCGGCGAGGGTGGATTGAAAAATGGTGGGTGTTTAGTTTACAGACACCTGAAAGGATGATTATTTTAACACGATCAAATATGCCATTTATCATACAAAGATATTCAACCTTCAGCAAACCTAAAATAATTTTGAAAAATGAGTAAATAATTTGTGTATTCAACGAAGAACATTATTTTTAATTTTTTTTAACAGTATAGCCTCTGGAATATTTTTAAGCATGAAAACTTGACAAATCATTTGTGTGAAAGTTGTTCACTTACAATTAATCTGACTTCACACTATTTTAAAGAAATATAATAAAACCAACCAACAAAACAAGTCACTTTTCAACTCACTCGCGTGTCAATAAAAACCTTTTCTTTCCTCAAGACCTCCATCACTTCACACCTTTCTTTCTTGTGCTTCCTTATCTGCCGGGAACCTTATGGGAAGGTGGCCGCCACACGGTATCACTTTCTTCTCCGGACGCGCATGCCGACGGTCCGACGTCCTCCCCGGACGGAGACGGCAACGGCAAGGGAATGCAAATATTTGACTATCGCACCGTCATGCGCTGAGCCATGCGCGTCGGCGTGTGGGATCGTTTTTTTTTTAGTTTTTACTTTTTGTTTTGCTCTGGTATCGCATTTTCTACTGAATGGTGGTTTTTGGTGGCCATCATGGCGTGAACAACAGTACTAAAATCCCCAAAGTAAGAGGATGTTGATAGCCAAATCGAAACGGAAAGCTGTTGTCAGCATAGAACTTTACCGAATTAAGATCATGTTGCTAGTTTCCATACATTTGAAAGAAAGTATTAGAGTAGAACTATTATCCGTTGTGCTAGGAACCACGCCAAATTGAGTTAGCAATATAATAAATTGTTTATGAGATGTTAAAATATATATTATATGTTTCATCACCATGAGTTTGCCGCGGAATAATCTAGTTTTCTATAGTTTAGTACTTTTAAACCATGATCCAGAGTGTCAAACTAAAAACATTCAAATGTTATTCAGAGAGGTTTGATGCCAATGAAAAGATAAATTAATGTACCACGATTTTACATAAGATTTTATTTGCTAATATTTATATTGCAGGTCGGATAACCATCACCATTACCATCACCCACCAGATTTATAATTTTAGCCAATTTCATTCCTGATTTGTATTACATATCTTTATGTCTTTGAGGCGATAAATTTGAAGAGGACAGATTCTTTTAACTTTCTTCCAAATCACGTTTAAAAACAAATGGGATATGTTCAAAGCTTAAATATTTGTTTATTACTAAAATATCGCTAACCTACTGTACATTGTTTGGGCTTCTAACAACTTATCATACTCTGAGTTCGTCAAACATTGCCTACATCATCCACCGTCTATCCTATGCCAGAGAAAATATTGGATAACACATTAGAGAGCGAGCACTTTTTATCTAATCCCGTACACTTTTACGTCCATTACAGTCTCTACATCTGTCTTTCTTCGGTGTGTTTTACTAATACGTATATTCGGTTTATGACACATAATATGGTACGTGCGTTGTCTCTTCTGCCAATCGATGTACGATTTACCGACAAACAAACATGTGTTTTCAACACATAGAGCCTCATCCGTTAAGTTTAAATTCGTCTCAGATCGTCCGTATCTCAGGCGTACTTCAGCTTGTTCGCGTTCACATCGGGAAAGAACGTCCCTGCCGTTTTGACCAGTGAAATAGAATCTTTCCCATGGTGCGTTGGCGCCGCAGAAGTCGGTGGCATCGGTCCACTCGAGCCACTAGTCGCACTGCTTCGAAACACTGAAGCCGCCACCTCCGGTTCCATTCCACCGATAGGCGTCCGATAATCCACCAAGGGGGGTCCAACCTGTCTCGCCAGCGACGGTGGATACGCCAGCAAGGGTTTCTCCAGTGCCGCCCGGTCACCGTGGCACTCGTGGTTCTTAATGTCGGCGAACGTCTCGAAAAGGTTCCGACAGACGACACACTTAAGGTGGTTAGACCGGACCTGGAAGCGGAAAACCGGATGCGTAAGTCGTCTGAGGCATGTTCTGATGAACGTTGGCTTACCTTTTCCTGATGTTCTTGACTTTGTGTGACGGTGGCCACCGGTTCATGCTTCACTTCCCGCATGTGACGTTCGAGCAGTTGGGAAAAGTTGCCAAACAGTGCCGCCGAGTCGAACCCACCGAGCTGCGGTACATTTGTGGCCAATGGCAGGTAGTTGCTTCCTGGGAAGTACTGTGTGGTAGTGGAACTGTTGGTACCGGATCCATCGGAGAGACTCCTTCCGGTCATTCCATTACGGTCCGCCTCTTGTACCACCGCCGGTGTGACGTCCCTTGACGAAACGCTTGCCGAGTGGACATCCGTGGACGGTTTGGACTCACTCTTCTCCAACTTGAAGCTGGTGAATATGGCTTGCGGTGAGTCCTGGACCTGTTTTCGAGGGGTTTCAATGGTTGCAAAAGAGGGTGCACAACACCCGGACCGGGAATAGAGCTTTGTTGTATTATTTCTGTCTCTTGCATGACGTTCGACTGCGGTTAGAGACAAAATCTCTATGTCATCCATTCTGGATGACTAGCAGTCTACGGGCGATTTTGTAATGGATGAGATGAGTTTGTCATGATTGAGATGATAGAAACAAGGTGATTTAGAGAAGTTTGATAGTCTACAGTAGTTAGTGGAGGGACAAGATAGGCTGTCTGTCCTGTACAAACGTTAAGATAAGATATGGGAAAGAATACGAAAGAGAGGAAATGGAAAGTTAATGAGTTACAAAGTTTTGAAAGGAGTTACCCACAAATAGGGGCTAGGGGGCCACATGCAACACGATACTTACGTTGTTATACACCTCCATCACGTGGTTTTTACGCGGACGACCTCGCTTCCGGTTGAACAGGGTTTTGCTGGAGCTGAACTGAAGAAAGTTTGCCGTTTCCAGCAGTGTCCGATGATCCCGATCGAGGGGTGAAGAACCATCGTGGGGTGATCCTTTCGAGCTGACGGGAGTACTCGACGCCACCGAGGTGTCGTCTTTTTTAAGAAGACGATAGTCGACCGAAGGATTCGACAGTAATTTCGAACGAGGCGGCGTACTGCTTAGCACTGGTTCCTTTTTCAGGTACAACGGTACATCTGTGTGTTGATCCCGGTGATCGGTGGTGTCGTCTGGTTTGTATTTCCGCTTCGTACCAAGAGATTCCTCATGGCCTGCCGCCACCGTGGTTTGTGCCTGTCCAGCTATATGATCCAGAAGGGTCGCTGGAGGTACACCCATTGCACTGCCGTACAATTGGCTCAGGTAAGCTTCCTCAATGCTTCCCATCATCGTGAGATTGCGTAACATTTCCACGTTCTCCGGAGCGAACACCTGCTCGTAGCTCATCTGCTGCAACAGCTGAAGGCGCATATGGTACATCATTTGGATCGGTAGCGTACGGAAGGTTATTTCCGCCATAACCGACAGTAGATCGAGGAACGGGTTCTTCCCTGTCAAACTCGAACCGTCTGACACCGTCGCTGGAGCTGGTGATAGCCTTGGTTCCTCGACGACGCCGACGGGCCGCTCGGGTACATTCTCACCAGCGGCCGGAACCGCTTCATCCGGCTTCGGTTGGTTACTGATTTTACCCAGCAAACTCCGGGCCATCTGAAACCGCCGGTAGTCCACTTCCGTATCCATGCGCTCGTGTTTGCGCTTGTGACTCAACAGCTGACCGCTCGAGTGGAGCACATAGCGACAGTTTTCGTGCATGCAGTGGATGTGATTGCACACCCGCGAAAACCGACAATCTTTGTAGGTGCAGTCTTCCGTCTTAAGGAACTTCTTGTAGCCATCCCGCAGGAGCATTTCGTCCTTCTGGTGGTATGTTTTATGTTTCTCTGCAACAGGCAAGAAAATCTGTTAGTACCAAAGTTACTCACCGGTTTAATCCACCTTTAACCTACCCATGTCAGCTTTATTTTTGAAGGTGTATTTGCAATTTTCTCTTCTGCAGTGAAAGTGCGTCGTCCTTTGCGATCGAAACACACAATAATCCGTGTTGCATTCTTCCGTTGCCCGAAACCGTTGAAATCTGAATCGAATAGAAAATGTGTATCAAAAATAAGAGGCTTGCCATTTTTTCCACCACTTCCTCCGTTTTCTTTTCTTTACTCACCCATTCTTGACGATCGCCTCATGCTTCCGGTGATAGTTGGCATGCATCTGGACGTCGCTGGTGCTGATGTACACCTTATCACAGTTCTCGTGCACGCAATGGTAGTGGGTGTGCTTGTGGTTGTGCTGGCACGCACCGTACTGAATGCTGCAGTCGTCCGACGAGGAAAACCGGTAGAATCCGTACTTGAGCGATTCCTTGCGCTTCTTGTGCCACTTCAGGTGACGGATGATTTCGTACTTCTTGTACAGAACCTTCCCCCGGCAGAACGTGTCGTGGCAGTGAAAGTGCTCGTGCAGGCTCTCGTACTGACACTTTTCGTGCTTGCACTCGTACCCGGACGCGTATCGCTGTATCAAACCGTAATTATCTGAAAACGGGGAAATGAAAAAAGGAAAAGTCGTTAACGTCTGATTTCGCCGGAATGTATGCAACAGTGCGAACACTGTGCTGTCGGTTACAGCCTTTCTCCTTCCAATTCCTAAATGTTTCAACACAATTTCGAAATTATTCAACTTTTCATGCTCAATTTCACAGCTGTTTAGCAAGTTGTATAGCTTGAAACATTAAAGACGGTTGAAATTCGTATATTGAATTCTATCATCCATCCCATGATTAAGAGATTCTCTAACAAATATGTAGTAATGATATGTTTAGCAGAAAATATAATAAGCCAGTTTCCCCTTCTTTGTTAACCAATTTTGAAATTATGGATAGTGTAAAAATTATTGATAGTGTGTCCAATTTACCACGAATTTTACAGTTTTTGTTACCCATTGAAAAGTTTGCTTTTTTCTCGTTTTGTTTGTATTTATTCTTAAGTGGTAATCGTACGAGATACGCATTTAAAACACAAAAAAATAGATTTACTTTCTCTACTTTTAGTTAGAATGAACCCGTTGAAGGTGTGCTCTTCGATCCTTTTATATAACTAAAGACATCCCCCTATGCTGACGCAGCGATGATGTTTATCTGAAAGTTCTGTTGTAGCTCAATTTGTTCAGTAGTTTCAACAGATAGTATGTCGAACTTACACTCAACTAAACGAACTGGGTTTTGTATAGCTCGTTTTCTTTGATGGCAATTTTGATTAAATAATGATTTGTTTAAAAAAAAAAATCGCAGTTTGTTCAATATTAATCGTTCGAAACATGTTAGAATTATCTTATCAGTTTGCCGGCAATGTAAGCAAATACCATTGCATCCCCACCCAAACTGCCAGCTGGTGCCATGCTTCACTTCTTCCGGCGTAAATCCGCTCAGGCCAACAATTGCTCCACACCTACTGCACTTGGCGCAAATCAAAATCATATCAAAAACTCGACTTTGCTTCCGCTACCAAATCGGGAGCAAAATCAAGTTCAAATTACGCGTTTTCGTTGTTCAGCCTCACTGATACCTACAAGGCAAACCACACTCCGAGCACTTCCCGCCATGGGTCAACCCTCACATAAGGCCATGGATTAGCCCCAGCGAAGCGACAGCTCCGTCAGCAATTTGAGCCGATTACACTTGTAAATATTCCAAAAAGTGGAAGGAATTCCGGCATGCCCCGTTTCTGAGTTTTGATTATTATTTGATTCGACTTTTCAAGATTTTCGTCCTCATTTCACGTTTTTTCTCGTTTCGCTTCGATCGGCCAAAGCTAACCGTCCACATGTGCATGTGTCTGAGCGTGCTTTGTTTTACTGACGTAAGATATTTTGCATTTTCTCCTGCTCCATTTTCTCCCGGCCTGGGTGTTTTACTTTATCGCCTTTTTGTTTCTTTTAATCACATCGCGCAATCCGAATCCGGCGCTCGATCTGCGCGCTAACAAAGTATCAAATCGCGAACCTCAGAAAGGGGCAGGTTCTGCTTTAGCTAAGTCATTGCAAAGACCTGCGCCCCGGTGAAGGACGAAAGCAAATGGACGACGACGAAGGGTGTTTAAAAATCGGGGGAGAATGGAAAAATTAACCATGATCTTGACTATGTTGACCAGTGGCCGGCGGGGGGAAGTGGGTGAACCTGCCGCGCGGTGCGGAGGAGAACCGAAGAAAAAAAATGTGTACCAAAAGCCAAATCGAAAAATGACAGAAACCAGTATTTTGATGAATATGTGAAGGAGATCAATGCTAATGGTATGTCAGAAATTTCCGAAAATTCCACCCAACCCCAAACCGACCGCGCTGACGCCAACGAGAACTCGCAAAATGTTAGTTCTCCTCCCGATTTCGACCAATATACTGGGCACGATCGGACCGAGCGAGTGAGTTCGTTTCATTTGATTTATTTTAATTCAACCAATATTTCTTGCCGCTCCGCATCATCGGTTATCGTCGGCCTTAGCCTGACGCTGGTTGACTGCTCTATGAACGCAACTCAACCCCCTCTTCATGGGGGCTGGGGGGGGTGGTGAAAAAATAAGCCAACACCAAACGACTGGACACCACTCCGTTAGGCATACATTTTTTCAGTCATTTGATCGGTTCGGTTTTTGCCACTAAAGGAAACATCTCATGATGTCTGTATTTTTAATATACATTTTTCTTCTTTCACGTTGCTCTCACTGCTGGATAATTTCAAAAGATTCATTTAGTTCCAGGGGGTGAGAAGCTCCATAGGAAAATAGGTTTTAGCTCCAGTTTTTTGTTTGCTTGGCGAAATATTTCCAGTGAATGTAGCGACTTCAAACACACGCTGTCAATCGATCGGAGAGAAAGGCTACACAACGGATGCACGATGTCGGCTCGTTCGAAGGAGATTTTAATGCTAGGATACTCAAAGGAAAGGAAAGTACATAAACCAAAGACAAATGCACAGTGAACCCTTGCAGAGACAAGGCGTTAAAAGAGCGTAGAAAAATGAGCTGCTGTTTTTGACAGGGGAACTGGGGGAGTGTGTTTGCTGTACACAGTTTGTGACAGTTTAAAATATTTTAATTATTTTAATAAATTTTACTGTACAATGTTGGTTGATCTAATAAATTAAACGGGCCACGATTGCGTTGAAAACAAATGCATAAGCTCATCTCAAGTTTCTAAAGCAGCATTGATCTATGTATGCCCTTTCAAAGCATCCTTTGTGTGCTAGTTTTGTAGATATACTTATAAAACATTCGATAAATATGTCAAATATAATTTTTGCAAAATTTAAACATGTATTTATCCAAAGTTAAAATAATGTCACATCATTCTAGGCTCTGTTTCAATATTTTTCTAGTAGCTCAAATTTAATTGCTCTCTTAAGGGTTAATAAGTATGTAAGAAAAGGCATAAAAAGAATCATTTCATCATCTCGTAATGGGCATTAAGCTAAAAATAAGTTAACTTGTTTTTTTTTTAACGAAAGGAAGGACGCAGCATTTTTTCTCACTATTTTGCACACGAAATAAATAACAAAATAACTCTCGTTGGATGACAGATTTAAGGTGAATGGGATGCGTGCGTTTTCAATGAACGGCCTTCACGTTTAATGTGTATAGCAAGTGTTGAAAGTGGCAAGTAGCATTTATAAATGGTTAGGAGAGAACTGTAAAGCAAATGTCAGTCTATTCGAGAGAGAATCAACCACAATTTGATGGATACAGGTTAAAATATTTGAAATATAATGCTACTACTTTTTTTAAACGCTCAATCAGCTTTCCATTATGATCCAGTAAAGCGTTTTGCTATTAACTCCCCCCCAATATGTTTCTCACTTTTTAACATAGATTTGTGAAAGATGTTACGAGTTACAAGCTTAACATCCATCTATTCTAATCAATCCAATCTCCAACCGACTAGAAACTTGCAATTGCTTGATGTGCCTCACTCAAACTGTTTCTAAAATTGGACAAACTCACCTCAGGACATCGAGAAAGTGGAATTACTTTTCGAGCGACCCGACACCTTCGAAAGAAAGTAAAAAAAACCTCAATCACTTTATTCGCTTTGAGCACAATCAAGCTCATCATGCTGTTTTCGGCCGTTCATTACCAAACCATCCAGGTCTATTTTCTCCACCAACCGTTCCTTCTGTTGGGCTTTCGATGGCCTTTCCCCAACTGCTTCTTCCATTCGCTATATTTTAACCGCATCCTCCTGCCCCAGGTTGGGGGTGGCTCGGGGAGACCACGATCGACATTGCCACTTACGGGTCGGTCCAATTGGTTTGGGCTTTTGGTTTGAATTTTACGCTGAAACGTAGCATTTTTCTCCCTTTAATCTAATATAGAAAGAGATGATGATGCCGATCACAAAGATCAGATTGATAGACTGCCTCCCGAGGATGATGGTCCTCGTACTCGGGGCGAAGAAGAAAAAACTTAAGTGACCCATAACGTGGAAGGGAATCCCGTGGGGCAGCGGGAAAATGAGAGAAGAAGAAGAAAAAAACACCATCCCCACCACCATTCGGAAGTGTGTGGAAAAGCAGCATCCAAAACGCACATCATCTCAACGGAACGCACACAAACGCAAATCATGATTCGATAAATGTGTTTTTTAACATCAATCAATTCATTGTTTTCATTGCGTTTGCCTTTTGGCTGACGGTTGGTTGGTTCGGTTGGTTTCGGTTGGTCCGTTTGAAGGCCGCGGATCTGCTCCCGCGACTCCCGCCCTGTTTTTATGCGTTTTTTTTATGCTCAATTTCGATCTTTTCAATAATTTCTTTCCCCCTCCTATTTCGTTCGCCACATTTTATCGCGCCCGAAGTCCGATTGATGATTCGTTTATGACTTACGTTTATGATTAACGCTTGTGATTTAGTTTATGATTTTTCTGCTCTCTTCTTTCGAACCGCGGCGGAACAACATATGATGTGACAAGTGTCCAGGTGGGAACGAGAAAAAGGACTCGCAAAAGGGGATTTTCGAATTTGACATCGTTATCCACCTGCTCCCTGTCGTTCTCGCCGAACGGAACGAATTTAGACTTTTGACTTTTTGCAACTCTTTGCCGACACAGGATCTTGGGTTTCATTTATGTATGTTTTTTTTTTCTTGCCTGACCATTTCCAGCTCTATCTGTAAATCAATATCGATTAGAAACAACGCTGCAAGTGAGCTAGAAGCAGGCCAGAGCTGCGAAGGGAACTGAACAACAGCACACACCGACACGCTTAATCTTCCTACATCAATCCTCCCGATTGAGGCGTTTGGGGCCACGCTGAAGGTGAACGATTTAAATATCCCAAAATAGAGCTGGCCGGTTTGAAGCTGAACTGGACAATAATGAAGTACGGCTCGTCGACGAGGAGAGCGATCGTTGAGGCAGCAACCGGTAATAAACTACAATACAAAAAATATCAACACTATACGTGGCAAAATGTGGCCAACAAACACACAGGAACACAGGAAAAAGAAACAGAGCCTACCGAAGACAACTGGACCACTTGGAAGTGGCCACGCGGGGCAGCAGATTAGAAGCGTACAAGAAAAGCGAGGGAAAAAAACACCAAATGGAATTGTGAAAAAAAAGTGATGTAAAAAAGCCACATACACACCGCGCAGTGTTCAGAAATAACAAGTTATCATACAGATTGCCGAAGAGAACTTGCAGCCAACAACGGGGACACGGGGGGATCGGGTTACGGGAGGTGGCAAACGGTGGCATTGGGTGAAGCAAATAGAGCCGCGGTAAACCGCAAGGAACGCCACACGGCCAGCGGAAGAGGATAAGGTCCGAACTGGAATTAAGCGATGGTAATCTCCCGAAAGGCCACCAAAATGTGGAGCCACCGGGCGAATGTGGTTTGTAAGATTTGCGCACGCGTTTGCTTTCGAAGGTTAGTTTTTTAAGGGTAACTCACGGACTTGCTCCAATTGGCCGTTGTTTCTTTTTTAATCCGCAGTAACAAAACCGGTAGGGTTGAAATTATCGTCGAACAAAACTTCGGAAATCGGATCGATCCACACGATACCGAACAACGTTGGACTCCGGGGCGTGATGTTTTTCTTGAGAGGTACAGTTCGATTTGGTCCTTTCCCTAACTGAACCGGGACTCGTACCGGGAATTTGTTTTTGGGTCCATTAAGCGCAAATCCGAAACAAACGGTGTACAATTTAAACGGAAAAAGAAAGAAAAATGAATTCCCCAAATAAGACATGTTTTTTTCTTAAATGCATCAAACACAACTCGCAAAGAAAGCTAAAACCTAAAAGAGCTAAATCGAGGGTAACCTAGCCCAAGCAGACTCGTCGCCATCGCACTTAAAAGCTATCCGGGCGAACAAAAAACCCGGAGTGCGTACCTCGAGATGGAGGCAGAAAGGAGGTGAAAAGCATATTCAAAGCCCGAGAGAGCATTCCGAACCGTGACGTCAACAAATTATGTATGAAATTATTTACCAAAATTATTATATTTCTCCACGGGCCTGATTGATTTATCGAACACATTAAACTAGTTCAAATTGATTTTCGCCTCGGTCTACCCTGGCAGGTCCCTGGGTCGGGGTGAGGCATGGACGGTGGGGATGGAGCGACTCCTCCTAGGTGGCGTTTTCTTGGTGCTTAGGTTCGCCTCCGCCGGATTCCCTCCGGCTCAAACTGTGACTTGCCAAAAGGAAGACGTCTTGGACGACCTAGAAGACACACCGGGGAAACGATCGTAGGACGAGTTCAACCGGCTTCAACCGATTGTGAACGCCATCGACACACTCTAGGCTGTGTTTTTGTATGTGTGTGTGTGTTTTTTTTCTGGAGAAAAAATGTTCCTTGTCCATAATTTTTTACTTTAAAATTCGACCGGGTCCGAATGCTGTATTTACTCCATTTATGCCACACTCTTCTCGAGCCTCCAGAACGGCGTCGGGGGTAGGATGTCTAGATAGGCTTTTCTCGCGCTTCGCGTGCCTGCCCCAGCACCATCAACACCAACCCTCCAACGACTCCCAGGAAGATCCGTTGCTTTTGGGTATTTATTTTCCTTACACAGCAACGAGCGTGCGCGCGCGCTCGAACGGCCGATCCGGCTCGTGCTAATCTGCGGAATTTTGTGGCTCCTCCCGAGGCCTGACTCTAGCGCTTTTTTCTTTCCATTTTTCAACCCCAACACAGAAGCTCCACCATTAGGGAGCAGAGTCTTTCATTTTGGCGTAATGATACGGTGGCCTAAAACATTCCCAGTGATCCAGGGCGAAGCTGGGCGAAGAAGCCTGGCCAAGAAAGCGACCGGTTCGCGCGCCCGGCTGGCGTCAACTGGTTCGTCCCGCGCGAGGTACTCATTTTCGGCCAAAGGGATGACGTTTTCGAAATGCTGACCTCCCGAAGCAAATCAACAAAAAAAAAAACAACAAAAGGAAACCACCTCGAACGGGCGAGCGAATTGTCTTAAAAGCTTCCGCATAATCTACTTATTTGCGTTCGACGCCGACACTGACATGACGGACGATTTTTATTGGGCACAAAGTTGTGCTTGTTTCGTTGCTTTGGCGAGTTTTCATTTTATTTTATTTTGGGACCAACAGAACTCGGGCGATTAGATCGCGTTGGGAAACGAACGAGCATGAAAGGGTGATTTTTATTATGTCCTTAATGTTTGACTGCTACAAGGCATCCCAGAATGAGCTTGTCTATGATCCGATGGATGTTATACTTGCAAGTATCAAATACTTGTCAAGTATTTCCATTGATATTTGCAAATCTCTACTTGTAAGGCTTTGATCAAACTTTTTCTTTTAGCTGTAAACTTGTACAAGGGATTTTAATGATCGTTTAATTTCGACAACGAAACAGCATGTGATATGAGGATAAGATAAGTTTGTTGCTACACTGTCCTACATAAAAGAGAACTTCTTATACCGGAAAATTGAGAAACGTAGAATTGGTTTGCCAATATTGAACAACTAAGCTGATAAACATGATGTTTTTGCTAGTAATCTTAAAAGACATTAGAGAAGCGAAAAACTATTAATTAAAAAAAGCTGCCAACGTGTTGGTACAAAAGTATAAATATGTTTTTAAAACTTTGAATAAACCTTTGCCAGAAGGTTTTTATATCCAAAAAATGTTAAATATTTTCATAAAACTAAGGAAAATAACTTTAAAAAATGCTAGATATAGCGTATGAACGAGGTAAGGCTGTCATGAATTATTCATTCATTATGAACTATTGAAAACATAAACAAGTAAATATTTATGTTGCTGTGAGGTCTTCAGCGCTGTGCAATATTTCGCGCGAACTCGAGATTCGATTTCGTTTCCGGAAAAATCCGTTCCTCGTTATGCTTGCTCAACCACAAGCCCTACGCCACTCACTGTCAGGTCCATCTGTTCCAGATAATTCAACTCAAAAACAAAAGAAAAGGCCACATCAACGAAAATACCCTCCGACGGATATAACGTCAAGTGGCTGGAACTGATATACATTCATATGTACTAAGACTTTCTCAAGCAGCTTCCCAACGTCAGGTTCAAGAAAATCATTGAGGAAGAATTTTATCAAACACAACATCGCCCCTACGAAGGACCATTGACCGGCAGCATCGGTCAAGCCGTTTGCCTCGCCAGAAGAAGGTTCGTTCGGTCGAAGGATAAACACAAAGAGTATGTTTTGATTTTCAGCGAAAGCATCATTGCAGCAGCTCATGTTTCCACCGTTCTGGGTCGGGGCAAAGCAAATAAACACTAGAACTGCCGTGGGACTGGTTTTTATTAGGCTTGATTGAATCATGCACTCTCCGGGCTTAATTAAATAACAGATTCTGAGCAATTCTGTCCGAAATGTACGTTTATGCTGTTGATACGTAACTCGTTCAATCGTGATGCATTTGCAAACATGAAACAGTTCGAAATATGCTTGAGCCTTATGTTTTTATGGTATTTTTAATCCATTCAAAATTATGTTAAAGACATATGCACGACCATACAAATGCAAATGAAGAATTAAAACCGCTAGCAGAACGTTTTCACTCTTTTTGAAACCCTACCGACACCGATACTCCAAAGACAATTGAATTCGTGGCCAAAATCAACCGGAAGCCCGTTCGTTCCGTTGTGTTTTACCCTTCAAACCGGGCGGGTAAGAACTTTTTATTTCTACTTGTAAAGCTATGTATAACCCACTGCCCATGTGCGTACATGCATGCTGGAATAATAAATATGTTAACCCATAAAAGCACTTGCTCATCGAATGCCCATCGGCAGAATATATAAATGGCCGATATAGGCGCCGGACCGACAGGAAATGGTATTTCTTTATTCTCCCCAGTGACATCATCAATTACACACACACACGCTAGGTGCGATGGGAGGAATGCGGTCGCCCATTTCAAAACAATAGCCCCATCGGGAGTTCTTATGACAAACCGTCAGTGGATGCGGCAATGGAACACAAGTAAGCTAAATTGCCTTGCGGACGACGGTGAATCGTGAGTGCAAGTATTCTAACAATGTTGCTTTATACACATAATTTGGAATATTTATTTAATGTTTTCTTTATTTTTTGTACATTTCATTTAGAATGTTAAATGAATGTTTTCAATATTTATGCACAAAGTTAATTTCGCAACTGAAATAATAATGTTTTTGGCTACAAAAAGCATAGAAATATGTTTTGCCTGCAGCTATAACTTAACAGCATTGGAACAAAACAAGGGATAAACTATGTACAAAGCAACAGAAACAAATATAAAGATTTTTTCACAATTGTTTACTATAGTTGACCAGCGTCGAAACAAGAAATTTATAAGTATTCTAACACATTAATTATTGAGAATAATGAAAAATGTACGTAATATCTTGAAGAAAAAATTACAAAAAATGAAATAAAAATCATCTTTCGGTTGAGTAACCATAATTTAGCTAACTGGAATCAAATTAAATTGATTCCATTTAACCCATTTTATTTCAATGTATCCAATATAAAAATTTAATTTATAAATTTCAAAATTTTGTTTCCTTTTGCAAGAAAAGTTTGCCTAATCAAACATAACTTTAACATTCATAATTTATGTCATTATAAATCCATGTACCATCTCGCGGTAAAGTGTCACCTAACGCAACATAAACGGACAATGCGTAATACCTCCGAGTTCTGTGCCACATTTGCCTAGAATCACCGATGGCGCACGACAGTGACAATGGTACCGACTAAACCTCTGGCAATATGGAGATAGTTCGAAAAAGAAAGGAACGATCAACTACCAACATCACGCATCAACGGAATGAAGGGAAAAAAATCAACATAACAACATTCAAATGATCGCACAAATGGCGCATACATGTTTCCATCCGCGGGGCAGAATCGCACCGAGTCCTAGCGGCCTTTGATTCGCTTTGATTTGCTTTCCCTTTCCCCGGGAGGGGGCAATCTCTCTGTGGTCGCACAAACCCACAAACACCCAGCACCAACCGAGCGCGTTCATTTGCTTGTGAAAAGTTGCATTCCAGCAAGTGTATGAAACGAAATCAACCACCAGAGAAATCTCCCCCCGTTCTGCGACTGGGGACCAATTTTTTTTTGTTCCTTTCCTCGATGCTTTATTGGTTTATTGTGACTAATTTGGTTTGATTGCGGTTTCCGCGGGTATGTAGGAAAAATTTTCCGCCTCGAACGGTTTCAGTTTGTTTAAGCGTCCCAAACGCTCGAGCTCGGAAAAGAGGAGATAGGAGATAGGGAACGAGGCCAAGCCTCCCACGGGAACGGAGGAGGGGGCGATCTCGGTAGAAAGGTTAATTTCATTGATTGAGCACAGTTTTCCCATCCCTTCTTGGGCCCTTTTGGAAGCGGCCGAGAAATGCGCTCGCAATCTCGGAGCCCGGCGGCTCGGAGGAATTGATAAAACGTATCGTCCATCCTTCGGCCATCCCTTCCGTCCATTCTTCACTCTTTGTGGCGGAAGCTAGCTTTTAATTTATTCCCGGTTACGATGACAAAACTTTACTTCATCGTTATTATTGCAACGAAAGCAAGCCCATTCGGGACTGGGAAATTGGTACTGACACGAACGAAACTCTGCCGTCAAATGATTCAACAGTGGATCCGCTGAATCTTGCCCGGATACGTGCGGTCGGGCATAGATTTGGTGCCAAGTGGTCACTTTCTGCGTCATCAGTAATTCAAACCATCGGATGATGTGTAATATCACTTAATGAACGAGTCGGTAGGGATGAATTCAACGCAATAGTTTCAATAAGTGCCATTTCCTTTCAGTTGAAACATATTTTTATTCATTGATTTTTTAAATATTTCCACAATTTTTCATTTTGACAATCACATAGATTTACCTAAATTGCCCTATCAAAATAGCAATACGTTTCAAAACGTACAATAACAAAGCGGGACGAGAAAGGCCAACAATTTATTTAAATGTAAAAGATGCACTTGAAAATGTTGCTGCTTTTTTTATACACAATCAACGAGAGCTAAACAATCCGATAGTACCGAGCGAAAGCCACCTTCGGCGTGGCCAAAACAAACAAAAAACCGTTTCTTTTACTATTTTTAAAATTGATCATCGGTAGTTATTTTCGTAAGAACAACGACTATTCTTTCAAGGTGCACACTTTCCCCGGTAAAGATCGCTGCCAATGCGCATTGTCATCTGATCTGGCGACGAAACGCGATCGATTAATTTGTGAGAGAGGTTCGATTTTGTGAAGACAGCACAGGGGAGAAAAATCTCATCCTAAAACCCACTGTTTGCGGTGGAAAAAATGTCCCGAAATATAAACGTAACATCGTCATTTGTCTGACTGTTCACCTTCGCCAAGTTGTTTACAGCGACCACAATTGATCGTCCACCAATGCATCGGCGGACGGATAGTTGGCTACTTGGTTGAGAATTTGAGGCTAAAAAAGAGGCATGTTTATATTTCATTAGGGAATCGTCGATTCTTGTTTCATCCATTTATGTTGCAGAAGTAATATAAGAAATCAAATTGGTATCTAAATTAAATCTGCTATCTTTTTAGTGGACAAAACCATGTATCAAATCAAAAGCAAATAAACACAATAATATCTTCAAATAAGGGACACTTTTCCAGAACAGAACATCTTATGCGTAAAATAAAAGTCGCTGTATCGAATACAAAATCAAGCATGTGTTTCGTCGTTTAAAATGATGATTCAATGTTTGGACCCTGAACACAAGTTTTGAGGACAAAACTATTTTGAAACGGAGCAATTATCATGGCCTTAAAAAAGACTAGGGTTATTGGAATTGATTTTTACTATAAAATACTATATTCATTTTAATTCCTCTTATTTACAATGATTCGACTTTTATGAAGAAGGAAATAGCTCACGGTTGCCAATTCTCTTAATCATTTCAATATACTTAAGCATTCGTCTTATGCTCTCTCGGGTAAAACCCCGACGATCACGAATACCTCCAGTTCAATGTTCAATTCTATTTATAATATCAGGGAGGTTCGTTTTGGAACTTGTTTCCCTACGTTGAGAAAAGCTTCAACTCCCTGCTCACATGCTTCCAGTTCACCGAACATAAATCAACGAATGATGAAAAAACCTCACCACACTTTACTTTAGCTTCTTTTTTTTCAAAGGTTTCACCCGCGGATTAGATATCCTTTCGTATAGGAACGGCTTTGCCCAATTTGATTTCGAATGATTTTCAACTCTTTCTTTTCGGTGATCTCTTCATAGACCGACAGCCGGACAAAGCCGAACGCGAGGAGAAATGAAACCCCTAAAACCGAAAGAAACAACGAAAACAAAATTCTCCTGTCCAACAAGGATCATTCTTTCGCTCCTTCCTCCGCTCATTCGCTCGTTCCCCCTGCTCATTCCTGCCCCTGGGCCCATCGGTTGCTGCTTCCATCTTTCGATTTATTATTTCGCTTGCTCTTGAATCAATCTATCATCGGCACTTAATGTCAATTTCTCACTTGTTTTCATCTATTCCCAAATGGATCGTGCTTTTCTGCTTCTCCCTGCTTCCTGCCCCGCCTCAGCCCCCCGAGCCCGGCTCTGCGACCGGTACATGTATGTTATTATATGCTTTTGAACTTTTCTCTCCTAATTCCCTGACCCCGCCGGTTTTTCGGGACGGAATTTTTGCCCAAACCAACACGGCAGGGAAGGAAAAATCTGACGGCGTCATGGCGTATCGCTAGGCATTCACAGGTTCAATCCGATTCGACCGCTCGGTCGCGTATCGAGATCCTTCAGTCGAATAAAAATAGGAAACAAGTGGAATGGAACATTAGAAGCCCATAAAAGGAAGAAAGCAAAGCACGGACCGGGCAGACACATCATCTTTCGCCCGGTTTCGAGTGCCCGAAAGATGTTGATTTTGGAGCGCGATCTCGAAAACGACACTCGATCTCGGCAGGGCCAGGGTTTAACGAAGAAATTTTTTAATGTTTCAACAGCATCAGCAAAGGAGGGAGAAAAAATCTCAATTTCAATTCCACGGTTCCATGCGCTTTGCCAGAAATCTCATGGCTCGGGCTGCCCCATGCGACAT
The DNA here is from genome assembly GCF_943734705.1 of Anopheles coustani. Taxonomy (NCBI): domain Eukaryota; kingdom Metazoa; phylum Arthropoda; class Insecta; order Diptera; family Culicidae; genus Anopheles; species Anopheles coustani. The sequence goes on along the minus strand of NC_071289.1, from coordinate 24,570,485 downwards.
CAGGCCGACCGAAGTCGATACAACACTTTTATGAAAATCAATTAGAAGTTAATTTAGCGGCAAAATTTCTCCGCGATCAGCGACAACCCTTTGAGTTTCCTCACTCTCATCAAATTCATCATTCCTTGCTTTGTCCGCCACTCCGTTGTTTCTTGTTTTCGTGTATCACTCGTTGGGCATTTATTGATTCCATTTGTTGCCGGTTTTGTTTTCCCTCCCGGATCCCGTGCCCCTCGTTCGTATTAACGTTCGTCGGTTATTTCTAGATTCGGAGGTTGTTCTTATCCCGGGATTAATTATATTTCATGTCTAAGCACTTCTTTTTGCCAAGCGCCTTCATGGTAAGCGATTGGGAAGAATCGAAAAAAATGTTGTATATCTTTTACTCCGCCTCGACACCGAACTCTCTAATCCTTCCCTCGTTAAGAGGCCGACCCTCCCGTCATTTAAGGAATCTGTCGATTCCCGCTTCCCGCGCTCAAACCCCTCATCGCGCGCCCCCGTTCCCGCATTCGTTTATTTAAGAATGAGAATTTTATTATGTGCCGTTTTATTGGACAATGTTGACCGGCGTAATGGAGCGCGCGGGGAATTGTCCGACGTTAATGCGAGCCTTTTGAATATGCTTAATATCGCTCGACGCTGCCGCCACACATCGAAACCCCCTGGCAAGAAACTGGACAAGAAATGAAATTGTGTTAGAATCTCAGGGCTAGAAGTTAACTGAACAGTGAACCTCGGGGATGGGGAAAAAAGTGGAAAACAAAGTACAACTTTGTGGCCTTCCGCAAGAGGGGCACGAGTCCTAAACACATGACGCGGTGTATGATTTTGATGTGTGGCACGATGATGCTGGCGATGCTGAGACAGTGAGAGTTAAATTTACGATCGACCCGGCATGAGACAGTTGAGTCTCGGAACTCTACAGCTTCACTTTATGCTGATCTGGTAACGCCGGTCCACATCATGGGAGGGAGGAGGAACGTTTACTATCGCGAGTCTATTTTTTGTTATCTCTTAAATGGGACAATTTTAGCACATTACCGTTATGTGTGAAATTGTCATTCAAGCTCGCGTAAAAAGCATGTGAAGCAGGTCATGTTTACTCTCACTCAACGACCGAGAAGCCACCAGAGCAAGGCAAAGTGAGACATTCCTTAATTTTATTATATTTTGTTTCGCGCGAAAAGCGATCTTTTAACTATTACGTAACCATACGTACTCGTACCATACTTCCAAAACTTAGCGTGTGAATTGAAAAAACATAAAAAGTAATTGTTGATCAACTTAACCCAATGAAATCGAAACATTTCCAATATTGTCAAAAATTAAAAATTGTCAATTTTGTTCTTACTATAATGTTAACCCAAAAGGAGAAAAAGATGAGATGACCAAAACGCATCCTATAGGTGTCAATTTTCGTGAAACGTATGAAAATCGTAGTTTGTGGGAGTTCTTCTCATTTGTAAGGATCATTGTGACCAATGCAAAAGATCTAAATCCCTTGAAAAAACAAAACAAACTTTTAAAAAGCTTCTTTAGTACCGCTCGTGTAAACCTACCGATACTATTTAATAAATTGTGTTTTATATTGTCAATACTGTTGATGTCAAATTTGTACCCTTGTATTAAACCGTTTGAGTAACACGAATGGTTGGACAAAGACATAAATTATGACAATTAATTTTCAATATGTACTTCATTTAACTTCCTAATCAATTTAACTAAAAGCGCAAGTATCAGCAAAATACTTTATAATTACAACAATGACCAGCTTTAAAAGACAAATCAATTTTAAGGAACTTAAAAGCAGCCCACTTTAAATTATGCTTATCGGATTTAAACGAACTAACGTTTCTTCGCAATAAAACCCCTCCTAAACTCACCGTGAAGCAGCTCGAGGATGGTCGCCATGCTTTCGTCCTTCTCGCTATCGGCTAGAAATTTGCTAAACTCACTAAACTTCGCCTCGTCCATCTCGCCCAGGCGGCTCTTGATCGAGTTGTTGTTGATGTTCGTACCGATCGCACTCGCACTGCCACTGTTATTGTTGTTATTGTTTGCGCCGAGCGGACCGATGCTATTGTTGTTGTTGTTGTTGTTGTTGAACGGATCGGTGAACTTGCCGCCAACGAGGCCACTGTCACCGGCACCGTAGATCGCTGTCGTGCAGCTACTGCCACTGCTGCGATCACTTCCGGCCGTGTAGTCGAGCGAGGATGTCGTCTGACCCCGTGCGCCCGCGCCCCCCGGCTGATCCTCGCCTTCCGCCTCGCCCAGCTGTGGCTCACCGTCGCTCTCGGTGATGCTTCCCGTCCGATGGCGTGCATCCTTTGCGCATGCCCTGCTGTTGATGTCCGCCGCGTTCGAGCTCACGCTCGCATCCTCGTCCACGCTCGTGAAGCGTAGCCTTTTCGCCGACGGTGGCGACAGATCGCGGCCAGGATATACCACCCCGAGGTCCTGTTCTTCGGTGCTCTCCGGCGACATCATGGCAGGCGAGTGCGGAATGGAGCACACACACACTTTGGGACCTTTCCCACGCACCTTTAAATATTTTGTGATCGCACTTCTTCTAAATCCCACTGCTCTGTTTCTTTAGGTTATCACCCCAACACATTTGATCACTTCAAAACTAACTTCAGAAATGGGAGATGTCGTACAAAATTATCGTAAACATTTCACTAGGTACTTATCAATGAGATATTAATTATCTGGCAATCGCCATCAGCACGATATCCTATCACGCTCGAGTACATTTGTCACGCAACCGAGGGGATTCTTTCGCTAATTAAACTAAAGCAATCGCTCCTTGATTATCTCAGTAACCACGGGTTACTGGGACCTTCGCGTGCAAAGGTTTCAAACCGATCGCGCACTTTGCACCTACGAAAGGCTCTTGCGTACGCACGCACGCTCACAGCACGATCCTGTTGGTAGAGTGTCCGCGGCAGAACTGACAGCGGCCCGGTACGTCATAATTCATGCACGCAATCGCGGAACCACCACGAGACCGCTCGGGATCCGCGACAAGGCGCGCACAGCATTCGCGCTCGCCCTCTCTCACTCTCGCGCACTCAACCGCGGCTTGCTCGGATGGTTTCGGGCGATGGTAGAGCGAGCTTACGCCGAGGTTCTGGTAAACACGTCCATCTCGCGCCGTCGATCAAACCGCCCCGATCCCCTGGCGCTGGCAGATGACGGATCGCGTCAGAAAACACCGCCGACACGTCACCGTCGACGGCAGGCTTTTGTTTTCGTACAGTTGTTGTTTTTGTTTTTATTGTTTGTGTTATCGGACTGGCTTCTTTGGGTGATTTTCTGCTAGCGCCACAAACCCCGAACCGTTCGGAAGCAGTTTTCACCGGATGATTACACTGTTGATGTCTTCAGCTCTCAGCGCACTCGGCGCCCTATCTTATCACAGAACCCCGCTTAGGACGCCCACACAAACAAAACCGAGTTTTCGTAGCCAAACTCGGCGGACATTTGCTAACGAAACCAGCACACCAGCGCGCGATAAACTATCCCATGGGGGAGAAATTGTTCCAGCATTCGTACGATTATCAATGTCACCAAGGAGTTTGAATGAATAACACCGAATGCTGTGCAACTACTAATCTGGGTGGGTTTTCCCGACGAAATAAAGCCCTAAGTTGTCTTTTATATCACACCAAACGCGCGATTCACATGATTCACATTCGGCCCGTGGGCTCCGGGATGTTTACTCCGTCCGAAACAGGCTGTGATTTTTATTTGGTAAATTTTGTGGGTTTCTTTTATTTTTATTCCCCGCCAAGTGCATCACTTTCCGAGAAAAAAGATTTTAACGTAACCGCTTCTGCCTTTGACAATATGATTCAACCGGATAAATTAAAATTCCACTGTTCCATTTTAACTTGGGGATTTTTGTTTATCACTTCGGGCTTTGCAAAAGACGCAAATAACGAAACGGAGAGTTAGCATGCGAGTCAATCGGGTGCTGCTGTCGTCCACTAACACCGGTTAATCTTGTTTCGTAGATTCCATTTACTATTCTGGTGTAAAAACAACCATCGCATAATCAACTAAACGGTAAGGAACGAAATCAGCGCCCTTGTGAAATGTTGTGAAATCCTTCATTCAACTTTTTGCCACCAGCTAACCCGTCGGTGTTGTTGTTTTTCACTCCAATCGATGGAATTCTAAATTGGTAACCATATTTAACCATGCCGGAGGGTTATTATTATTATCAGGCGGTCTTACGCGTCTTATCGTTCTCCTCCGACCGGCACACTTCTAATAAAACTTATTTTTTAGTTCCATTCCAACGCAACACACGCTATCATGTAGCAATGGCTCGAAGCTGTCCCACGGACGGTAACCGGTCTACTGATCAGTCAACCATCGTGCCGATCTTCAAACGGCCTGCTCGGGTTGAAGGCGCTATCGCACCAAGTGTGGCACTTGGATGAGGGAAAAACGGAGGAAAAACAGACAAAATCTTCGGACACCCCGGAGACAGAGCGTCAGCACAACAAAGCATCAAGGAAGGGCACCCAGTCGAAAAAAAAAACCTTCACCACCATCTAAATACACGCAAACGCACATTTTTCGTCCATAATCAACAGGCACCGAAAATCATCATCCGTTCGCGCACGGTTTATGTGCGCGCACGCATAAGTGCACCCTTTGAAACGGATTTTTCTAAAGGATTTCCTTTCGCCTCGTCCAATGCAGCATTTTTCCCTCTTCTCTACAACATTGTTCCTTCTTTCCCACTCACACCGCTGGCTTCCAAGTGTCCTGCGCGTGCTCCTTCCCGTTCGAAACCCCTTCCGAACAAACAGCAACCATCAATAATGTGCGCTGCAACGCCGAAAAATATGCAAATTAAAAAAAGATATTTTTTGAGGGAAATCAAGCACTTTTTATGCTCGGTTCCAACGGATTCTTCAACCCCGTTCGCCGCAGTTTTCAACAATCGCTGGGAAATTTACGTCTCATGCTGCTCCAGGGGGAAAATCATATTAGCATGGGATTTCGGCTTTTTTACTTTTCCTGGTTTTTTTTGCCATGCTGTATTAGTTCAAATCAATCTCAACCGGCTGGCGGTTGCTTGCTGAGCCGAAAAGGGTTGGCCTGCGATTGCTGAGCTGGAGTGTGGAAATACAATCACTTTTTGAGAAAAAAAAATCAAGAAAATATATTTTATTTGCTCGTAACATTTGCGTTACTCAAAATGCGAGATTTGAATGAGAGCAAGAAGTAACAACCGTTCAACGGAAATTATAGCGCGTTTGGTAATTTTTATCTTTGATCAATCGATCGAAAATAAACCATCTGATGCATTATAATAGTAAACACATTTTGATACCAAAAAGCCTACATTGTTGAACGGTTTGGTGATTCACCCTTAACGATTATTTAAACAAAAAATTAGGAGAAAAGAAAGCAAAACGGCACAAAAATATTTGTAACGATTATGCGCCGGATGATTTCGATTCCCTTCACGTCATAACGCGTGCTCCTCCATTCTTCCTTCCACCGCCATGGACGACCTTTTTCTTCGCTTGCTTTCGCTTCTTTCGCTCTCCTTGATGTACAAGCCAACCAGCATTTCTTATGTACCCTGTTCGAACGCTCGTCCTCCCCTACCCCTTCTGGAACGTTGCGTCTTTTCTTTCAAGATTGTTCAACTTCCACCCGTTCATTCATCCCTTCGTTCTGACTAATCCCGATGCGCATCCTATTCCTATTCCAACTTGTGCGCCCTTTCGAACACCGTTCGTTCTCTATGGTGACCCCGTTCTTACCGAAGCAGCCCAGCCCAGCATGCCGCTACATATGGGCCAGCATGGATAATTTTCGTTGTAAATTGAATTTAACTCTTTTCTTCCTGCTTCCAAAGACGCGGCATCGCCAGTTTTCTGGCCCACTTACAACTGCAAGAAATGGCCCACTTACAACTGCAACTCTACCAAACGCATTACATTGCTTGTAAAATGTAGTTTCGATTGAAGGTCACGTGCAGCTAGCATTAACACAGAGCGTGCATTGACAGCACCCATCCAAATTAAACCAATAAAACCTATAAAAAGGGTTTGAATAGACAACACATAAAACTTAAAAATGTCTTAAATCAGTTGCGCCCAGATAAAAGTAGATTACAAAAACTTAAAAGTTTTTAAAACCTTATTTTCTCTGAACTTTAATAAAATGAATAACTTCTGAGTTGCTCCAAGTTTCAAAAATAATAAACTGTAGGGTTTATTAACACCGTTTACTATTTATTTGCTTTTCAATCCGTTAATGGGAGCTACAGATATCTTGTTGAAGTCACTTTTATTATTTTACAGCTACAAATTATTCAACTAATCAAAATCGGCTCGAGAAATGTATATTCCGTACGATGCGATTTCTTTTCTTATGCTCTTAAGTCATGATTTCTTCGCTCGTACCCTTTGGCCCTCTTTTTTCCATCGTCATTCTTCTGCAGCTGAATGAACTCTCCAGTTGCTCAACAATAATAAATAAATATTTTTCAATTGGTACCAGAATGTGAATTCGGATAATGTTGACCAGTTTCTCTGGCAGCTTTTCCCATCCCTTACCCCCCAGCCCACCCGCTTTCGATCGGGATGGGTCGCGAATCGAGAAATTCTCCTCCCTTTCTGGCCCATCCCGTTGCTGGGCGTTTCCTACGTGCTCTAGATGCTGATTTCTTTCTTTTGTATCATATTTCTCAAATGTTTTTTTCATTTTTTCTCGTTTTTTCTTCTTCACCAAGCATCGCAAATATCTGCATCTTGCTTTGCCCTCCCCTCTCTCGGTACGTGTTGATTCGACTCATTCCATATTCTTTCCCTTCGACTGGCATGATTTCGATGGCAGTGACTTTTCGCACACAAGTGTTTCTCTAAGTAGGACCGACGACACGGTGCCGATCGACGAAGCGCGAAGCGGAAAATATGGGCCCAAAAATATCGAAATCCAAACACCATGGCACAATGCCCTCCCCATCGAGCCCGGGAGTCGTCAGCCTCGTCGGCCGCGCGCGGATTCGGGAAAAGTGATTGGAATATTAATGATTCATGCTGTGATGTATGGATTGATTTCTCATGCCCCGCGCGGCGACGACCGAGAACCGGAGGGAATGTCTTTTAACCGGGCCGCCACGCTAATGTTACAGTTTTTCGGGAAAGAAATTGATTTTTTCTCCCCCCTTTTTTTGCGCCCTTCATCTTTGAATGTCCTCGGCAGAAAGTGCGATCCAATCGTACCGGTGGAAGTGGAATTTATTCGACAAGGCTTTTTGAGGCTTTTCGGCCAATTTGGATTTCCACGGCCGACGGTTTCTGCCCGCCAAGAATGCACGCCGGTGAAAACGGACCAATTCTGACATGGTCCGTATTTTGAGGTATTTTATAACAAGGCAAACCGAATTGTTTCAATTCTCCAACGGTTAAACGGGGCAATGAGGCAGAATAATCTAAAAATAACAAGTGCAGTTCAAAAACATAACCGTAGCGTTGCAAGAGCATCAAAAATATACTATATGGTATACCACCAGCACTCAGCACTGATATAACACAAAATTACATCAACAACTTCAAATGGGTTCTCTATGACTTTTTCCAACTTCAAATATCGAAGCAAGACGAATATTACATCCACCTCCCATGCGAAGACACCAAACGTCAGATTCTTATTAAATCAATAGATCTATTCGAAGAAATTGTGACCGAAAGCCATTCAAAACTAACTCGAAACACGTGATTCACGCAGTGCGTATAAGTCAACTTTACCGAATTCGTATGTCGCCGGCATAGCGCGGGCCATTGTTTGCCGAAAATTTTAATTTATGTAGTGCTCTTTTTCGGCGGTTTTTCCATAAGCAACGAAAAAAACCCTCACTCACAACCGCGCATAACCCGTTCTTCAGCCACACTTATCAGCGTGCAGGAAGTTATACATTTATAGCGGCGACAAAAACCACTACGAACCATCTCCTTTTTGGTGCGCCGGAACAATTCCTACCGCTTTTAGCGGCGAGCAGAACTTCCGAAGGCCGAACATCCACCCTCGAAATCCAGCACTGCACCTGCCGCCGAGGTGGCCATTGCACATTCCTGCGCACACCGACTGCATACGGCATTATTCTGTACCGTCATATTTTTATATGCCCATGTTGGCTTGTGCCCTGTATCCATTAGGGCTTTCAATGAACGCACATTCGAAGCTCACCATTCCAGTTTTTCCTTGTCACATTCGATTGATTTTAAAACAATGTGTGGAATAATATCATCTTATTCTTTCCTGTCCTAAGAACATTAGCCTTATAAACTATTTATTCAAAACACAAAAAATATACAATGAACATAAAACAAACGGCCTTTAAAATTTTGCTTCATTATCTTAGTTTTATTGATTTATTGTTACAATGTTCATATTTTTTATCTATGAGTGTTTTATTTTATGATTTATGTATTCATGTGTCATATTTTTTCTATGTTACCTATTGCACTTTTGCTCTTCTAGGTTTTTATCAGTCAGCCTCAGTTTATAATACCTTAGCAACATAACCTTTTAAACCCGATACATAACTATGCAAAAATTTGGCATTTTTATATCGGATGACATAAAACTAAGATGTAGATCAAATTAAACAGGTTAATCAAAATATAAGCAACGCTGGGACACACCCTTTACAAATAAGTAGAAAAAAGATGGTAACTGTCCTTTGAACTATCAAGATTTTCCTTTTCTTGCATGATTAGAATTCTTATGTTTCGTTGCTTCTTGTACTATGCCTTTTTCAATTCCGATGAAATATTGTGTGCCGTTCTTCCATCGGTAAGGAAATTCCATCAACATGCAAGATTAGAACTGTCGGCAGTTCACTTCTACGAGTGACACAATGTCACAATACCCCAGTCGTCATTGGCATACGGTTTGCCTAACTGGAACCCTGCCGACACGTAGCAAACATTTGTTTTCCTTGCAATGGCATAATGTTCCAGCCACTTTCCGGCCAACAATGATCGCTAGACTACACGCAAATTAGCGATGACCGTGTAGGAAAGCATCGGGAATCGATTGATACAAACCAAAAAATATTCAATTCTGATACCGAACACACACACCAATACTTAAACACGGACATGAAGGATCCTCCGGCAAGGCTTGGGCGCACCGCGCCAAAAGCCGTCGATTTTAATTGTTTCATTGTATTCGAATTCAATTGTTTTTAATACCATATTTATCGGACGGTTATTTACCATTTTGTCCATAAATATTGTGCTTTTTTACTGAATTTTCGGCCCTACTCCGTTGGGAGGTGGAAAGCGATGCATAAATTATCCAGATCGGTCAGCACCGACCACGGGGCGTGCGTGACGTTACGATTTGTGATTTGTTTCACCTGACGATTATTATTATTTTTATTAGCCTCCGTCCAGCCCGAAACGGACCCGGTGCTCATCCGTGTTCCGGCACGTACACGCTCCGAATGAGGGGCTTTGCTGTGTACGGTGTGTCAATTTTCGTTTCTTTTCAATTTAAATTTCATTCCATCCCAATATGCTGCTTTTTAGTTTCTTTTTCGTTTTTCTTTGTAGGCCGTACGCAAACAAAATGGCTGGCGGAATGGAGGCACCAAAAATAAAAACTATTGCACATCGGATCCATTGATTCCCGCGTGTGTGGCGACGGACGCATTGGACGGACGACCGTGCCCGACCACAATGATAATTGTATGCTGCATTTGGATAAATGATCGTTTCTAGTTTGAATTATTTTAATGATAGGAAACGGACCTAATACGTGCAGTCGCATAAGTACATTCGCACAAATAAGCACAATGCGCGTCGCCATCGCTGCCGGTGCTCGTGCTGGTGAGCCGCCATGATACCGGACGAATTAAATGCTCACGTAGGGCCGCTTGGGCCGCAGGGGAAATGGCAAGGTGCTGCAAAGTTGCCAGTTCGGTAAGAAAATAAAAAAGATTAATAAAAGGCGAATTGAATATTGAATTCTTTTCTGCCTTCCAATCGCTGCGATTCGTAACATTCATCATTATTTGTGCGTGAAGCATCGAACCGATGTGTTTTGCCTCCCTCACCTGACTCACTCTCCACCCGTCTATCTGTTTTTCCTTCATCACTCGATTAGGGAATCCCCCTCTTCCGGTATGCAAAACTCCATTCACCCCGCGCAAACTGCAGTCCAGCTCTCAAATGGGGCCTATGTCGACAAATTTGTATCTAATTTGTACAAAAAACAATTGGCCCATCCCCACCACCCCTAGACAAAACACACGTTTCTACCACCGCTTGCAGCTACGACCCGAATACCCAACAGGGACACATTCCAAAATGGCGAATGGTGGCGAAATTGTTTCTATTCTGTTTTCAATACACATTTTTCCATAAGCGAACCGGCAAACGATGGCGTTGAGTTGATTTATGCTGCACGCAAATAGTTGCAGTGTATTGTGTTTTAGAGAAGCGACTGGATAAACCCACTGGGGATGCAGTTTTTCTGCGTGTTTTGCGTGTTTTTATTGTTTTTCACCATCAACGATTGGGCGCCGCGTGACACGATGTGGATGATTTCATAGTACATGGATATATTGGTCACCCCGGGGTTGCGAGCTAGCGTGTGTTATGTTTTTGATACAAATGCAAAAATGTCCCTCCGTTCATCGGCAATGGCGACAATTTGTTCGGCGTCCATGATTGAATCGTTGTCAACCCCTTCACACTTGGTCTCCGTAATGGTGATAGTAATTTGAAGGTTTTGTTTCTATTATTTCACTGCCATTTGATCGCCGAACGCGCACCATGCACGCCTTGGCGGGGCTGCATTGTATGGTAATGGCTGCAATTGGAATGGCACACATATGGCTGGCGTTGGATATGTTAAATGATCGATGGTATGCCACGAGAAAGCAAGAAAATATGTGCAAAGCTATCATTAGAGTCGATGTCTAGAAGAAAAAGAATTGTATTGATCTATAAACACCGATTGATGGATTGATATAATTATAGACTCAGAGAAGAGCGCTAGCACGACGACGCAATTCGAAAGTTGAAATAATATCGATGCACAAATGAAAACGCACAACATGCTTTGGATGCAAGACCTTGCTTTTATAGTGGCATAAATAATTATATTTTCATAAACATTAATATTAATTATGAATAATTATATTTTCTTATTAATAGAAATGAAAAGTTATAATGTTATGAACAAAATCGATCTAAAAGGACAAATCTATGTGAAGTTGCTAAACACAGTTCCCCTGTAATGTTTCCCATTGTAACGAAATAGCAAAATAACCCTTTTAAAAAACGAAAACAAAGGCAACCATTTTCAACAAGACATTGTTATCTATACAATGCAACGTGTGATACACTCAGCACAGCCTTGAATAAACATAGAGAAAAACAGTCGTAACGCAAATGCTCATCCTTACCTCCAAGAAAAGGTTCTTTCGATTTCGGTTTCGTAACTTTTCCCACATTCTTTTTTTCTCTTCATTCTCGCTAAGAGATGAGACTGCCTGGGATTTCCCGGCGTGTAGGAAACGAAAGAGCGTCTCATAAACCCTTTTACCTGCTCACGAACACCCCGGGGAGATTTCCTAAGGTTTTTTTTTTGACAGAAAAACGCATCTTGTTCATTGCATTCCATGAGGAAGTGCGATTTACGACAACGTTTTCCATTTTTTATCTGTTCGTTGTTACCCATCTCTTGATTTTCGGTAAATAAAAGATGCAAACGCGATTTAATTACCTTCGCTCGGTTAATTCCCCACGTCCACAAACAATATGCATAAAATATTGTTCAATCTGGAATTTAAAAAAAAACGATGGGTAACATCATTCCACCAACGGTTATGCGTTTTTCCCAAACCCCCGGTCCTAGTAGGGTTCATGGTGTGCTATTACCATTCGCCCGGGCAGTTTTTCGATCGACGTTTATTAATTTTTGGCCCGCACAGCATTCTTTTTTGTCAGCAAACTTTACGCATTTTTCCGCGAGTTGAAGCGTCGTTATCCTTTCTTCGGCGGGGTTTTCCCTTCGCCCCGTAATCCCGGGTCACCCATCCCGGGTACAATGTTTTCGAACAAGCATTGCAGCATCATCATAATTCTGCGCTCCTGGCGGGGAAAGGATTTTCGCGACCGTTCTTTTTTTTTTTGTTTCTACCTCGGTTCGATTTTAATATTCCCACTTTCGCCATGTAGCCCCGTTTCAGCCCTTCCCAGGGTCCCGGGGAGTGCTGATCCTATCGACCCGGGCAAAATTCGCAAAGGTGTGTGACACAGCGGACGCAATCATTTAAAAAAGTAAACCCCGGAACCGTCAGCAGCCAGGAAAAACGCAAACATAAATGAACAAGAGAAATTAGCATAATTTTGCATATTTTCCACCAACCCCTTCGTTCCCGGCCGACCCGCAGGGTGGCGAGAAATCCGAGAATCGAAAGGGAAAAAGGATTAATACGATCAACATGGGACCGGTAAAGGCGATGTCGCATATTTCGGCTTCCCCCGGATTCGGGCGCCCTTTTGACGAATGCGGTTACTGACTGTGTATTTTCATTCCGATCCTGAACGAGAACGGGATTCTTCTCATCTTGTTTGATCCGTTGGCGGAGTTCGTAAAAAAGTCCGTGCCTTTCCTTCGGATGTCGTCCAGACTATTATCATCAGCCACCATTTTTATGATTGCGAACCAAACGCATCTATCCCAATTAGTTGATCCCAGTAGGCCCGTGTATATTTTGTTTCCAAGCCCATCAATGTATGCCGAGGAAAATCCGAACGTTTTCGAAAGCGCGCAAGGTTCTCTGTTTTGGCACAAACATTTGCATTTTCTCGTGGTGCATTCGAACCAATGGTTGGCTTTTCGCCCTCGGTAGGGTTGTGTGACATTTTAGTTTAATATTTTAGTTCGTTTCCAGGGGGGAATTTGACGCTTATGCAAATGAGCATCTATTTGCACGGATATTTGCATCCGTCCTTGGTGCACGATTTACGACCTGCCAAGATGCAGCCGGCCATTTGTGATTTTCGGTATGCTTTCGAACGTCATTAATCGCAAATCGAAGCAGTTCGCTTGCCCGGTGTTATGTTGAACGGAGGGAAAAACAGGCGTTAAGAGGATTTGGCGTGAAGTGATTGATTTAGCATATTCGTCGGAACGTCGCGACTAATGTACACCCTTAACCAAACGATGTACAAGTAATCACTGAACAATGTAAACACACACATATGCATACTTCCTAGCCACTGCTAAGGAAATGGAACCATTCAATGGCGATGGTTGTACGCGGTTTCCCGAAATGGAACGAAACGAATAATATCGTGGAATTTTTACTTTTTGTTTTGCATTCATATTTTTCCGCCATTCGCTCGCGTGGCAGCTGTGTGGAGTTTTGAATTACACCACCATAGCACAACGGTTGCAGAATATTAACGGCCAAATTATCGAGCTCCTATTCCAGGGCCGTTCATTTAACGTCGTACGGGGACACTTTTTGGTGATTGAGCCTTGAATTAGTGGGTACGATTTCTAATATGTTTGGTCGATGATGTCGCAGGATTTTGGCAAGTGAAACAACTGCAGTTTAGTAGAAACAGAAATAAGTTTTTGAAAGTTCATCTTTATTATTTGCAATAACTTTGAAAAACGTTTACATAATTTGCTTAGTTTCGTTGGGAAATGTTCAATTTGATAAGTTTTGTCGTTTGCTTGAGCATGTCTTTTGTCTCCAAATGTTCTGAAAGGTGAAGTAAAAAGTAAAAAGATCAGTAAAAATCCCTTGTTAAATGATCTAATTATATTTTAATTCGATTCCTTTTATTTTGACATTTAAGGTGAACTACTTATGCATTCAAGTTTCATTTAATAATCGAAATAAAAACTAGAATATTAAAAGTCAGTTAGATTCGAAAAAAGTCGAGTTCAAATTCTTAACTAACATTTTATTTGTTTCAGATATTTCCAAGGCATGATTAGGCAATGATTTTCCCTAAACTCTCAACGTATTGCAATCGTGCCGAAGTGTTTCCCGCGAAGCACGTGCGCGTTGTAATCCGGGATGAAGCTAACTTATTTGCCACTTTTCACACCAAACTTTGCCAACCGTACCGTACGGTTTTCCCTAATGAAGGCGCTTTAAGTAAATTATTTCCAAACCAATTCGATAAACTTTCCCGCCCTCCTGGGGGCGCATGACGTTACAATTTTACCTTGCGATCGAAGGTTAACGGCGCAGTATGTACAGCTTGGGCGAGATAACATAAGGAGATCCGTAGATGGCGAAAGACAGAGAGGGTAGAAATAAACTTCAGGCCATGAATAAAGTGAGCTGTTGCTGGTTGATTCAAAAGTTTCCACCGTGAAAAAGTTTGCTCTCCAAACTGGAGGAAGAGCCCCATTCCATTCTGAATGCCAAAGTGTCCTTATACCGTCCGATCGTACCGAGGGAGAAAGCCGACTCAAACCGGTGAAATGAACCAAAACTTTCGCTCGGTGATCGTTTCAACCGGATCGCTTTAAGTACCGGTTCGGGAAAAGTTTTCCAACTGCATGTCGCACGTGGCTTGCGTACGATTCCGACGCCCTTGCGCAGGAAAGCAATAAACTTGTGCTCTTCTAGGCTGGAGAGTCGGGCAAAACGTGAATCATCGTGATGCAAAACATCGTCGTCTTCACTTGACTCCTGCCAACCGGGGCGATAATTTATTCAAGCTCTTCGTCGTCGCTGTTGCCGGGTAAGAGGGCACAACTTTTCGCAGTTAATTATTTACTGATTTCGTTCCCCATAAACATCGGTATTGAGCATCGTCACCCGTCCCACATTCGCGCCCTTTCGCGTTGATCCTGATTGATCCTGGCTGTTGGCCCAACCGCACGAACCAAACGCCAACAATGCGAGCCGAAGCTGTTCACCAGTAATTTGTAGAATATAAAACGATAAATCACGGTGGTCCATGATGGTGTAGGAGGGTTGAACTAAAGTTTTTCTCCAACTAGGTACTGTGACAGTAAACGCGCCACTCATGGATAAGTTAAGTGGATTTGTTTGGATAACATCATCAAGATTGTTAGCGTTTAAGTGGAGTCGAGCTAGGAGTTGGCATGATCTGAAGTAACATGAAATTTAGCTTAGACCGAGAACATCGAGAGCTGTTTGTTCAATTCACAACTGTAAGGAAACATAGAGAACTTTATTCGTTTGTTTGAATTCGAGTTTAATGAAATTTATCTTCAGGTAATCCTTAAAATAACGAAATAAAAGTATTTTATTGTGTTCAAGAGTAAAAAATATCCATTTTGGTTACACTATTTGGGTCTTTTGTTAAAAATAATCAGTATTGTAAAAGTAAAAAATAAGTATTTCATCGAACGCACTTAACACCATCGGCATGCATTACAGCGCAAAACTTCCCTTCATGGCCTACAAAAAAAACGTGTAGCAACATTACTCCCACCTTGGCATGGAGCCGTCGAGTTTCTTACCAGCCTTTTCTATCCACGTACACCTTTTGTACCGGCTTCGGTCCGCTCCATTCCGCATCTCCCGGCGGAACGTCCCAAGGCGGACGGTTGATTTATCCTTTGCCTTTGCATTTTCCACCTTTTGTGTCAAAGAAAAGAATCTCCCGTAGAGTTTCGGCTGCGGAGTGGGATTGAAAAACGAAAATCAGGAGCCACTCAACTTTCTGCAATTGATCAAACGCGCTAAGAATCCACCGTACGTTACGTAATGGGGGCAGTAATAATAGAACTGAAACTCATGCCTGCAGGCGGAAAGGGCGAATCCTTTTTCCGTACCTTGACTTTTTTTCTCTTTTCATTTTTCTTTTGCTGCTTTTTGTTTGCGGCTTTATTGTATTGAAAAAGCTTTTCGGGGGCGTCGACAAACGATGAACCGCCAGCGCTGATTTAAGTGCAAATATTCAAACTCAAACATGAAAAATTGACGTCGCTCCAAGGTGGCTCATGATAATGCTTACAATGATGTCAGCAAACTGGGGAAGTGGCGTATAGTGGAAAGGATTTCAGCGACAAAGAGGAAAACCATTTCCGAAAAGTATGAGGGTAAGTAAAAGTAAACGATAGAACTAATTCAAACACTTAATTATGAAAGAAAATACACATTTAAAAAAAACATTAAGATTGTAATGATTTTTAAATTCTTTCATATAAATCCATCTGTTATTTACTTGCGTGGAAAGCATGAAATTTTATTGGATTATTTCGAGGTTGAATGTTACTATTTTTAAAGAAATAAATTTAGATACTATGATGCAACTGTGCAAATAAAACATATCAAATGAAAGTCCCGTTGCTTCCCGTCCAAACTAATTTTGAACGCCGTATAGATGATCTCAGATTCGGGCTTCATTTCACACATTTCGAAGAAAGTGAGATGGGAAATCAAGAAATAAAAAAAAAGTTTAAAATAGCCAAAACTATACAAAAGTTTCGTTCCGCACCGAAATGAACCATTTCGAAAAGTATACGACGGAAGGTGTTTGCTAACAGAGGGCACACTGCTGCAAGTGTTTACTTTCTCTACCATATACGCCGAGTCGTACCGCAATGAATGAATGAACGAATAAATACAACGCTTTTCCGGAAGCGGTCGATTCGAATTCGGTTGCCTTTATTAATGCAATCGGGCAACCGTTGTCGGTGGCTTTTTCATTTCATTAAAACTTTACCATTCGCTTGTGCTGGCCAGCATAGCCAGCATACGATAATAGCCCTGCGCCCTGATTGTGTGCACAAGTGTGGCGGGAGGCAAGCATAAAACACTTCCCAACATCGCTGTGGTTTGGTGTAAGGGCGTCAGGTTTAGGGTATTGGTGGTAGGGACGATTTGCTGCAACAAAGGCTATGATGGCAAACCATGTGCCGTATGAGCATAAAAATCGGGCCATTCTCATTTTCATTTTATAGAACTTTTTTGAACTTCTGCTTCAACTAGTAAACAAGAGCCCAGCATTTGAATCGCACTGGAGCAGTAATCGAAACTGCACACAGGTGCAGTCATGTAACCTGGATGGAGGTAGGCAAAAGTTCAGGATATATGTATTGTTTTTAATGATTTGAATAGTGTTTGTATATATTATCGGTACCGGGCTTAGTAGTTTTTCCCTTGAGTCGCATTTGTTTATGCACATTCGTTTTGTAAGTTGGTTTTAAAACTCATGTTCTATAGAAACTGTTAACATTACTTCCAGCTGGTTACATCGATTGACAATATTAAAACATATTATATTGTTGCGTTGAATAGTATGTTTTCTATTTGCCTACATATGGAATGTGAACCGGTATATCTACAGGTAAGTCTATGCCCTAAATAGCTCCTAAATCCTTATCACGAAAATTCTTAGCTACAAAGGAAACTTTTGAACGAATTCTATCAATCAAAAGTTTACCTTCATTGTCTCTTGCTATCATATTTATCAGATATTCTTTAAGCGTTTCTGAATATGACATGAAGTATGGATATTTCACTAAAAAAACGTTACGTTTACGTACATTGTATATGTTACATTATATACTTGTTCTATAATGAAGATAGTTATATTAATAAATAAATAACTTGAAATGAATTGATCGTATACAAATCAAAGTGTTTTAACTGAATCTCACAACTCAAGCTAAGACTGCTTGCTTTTCAATGTGCTAAGCGTTTCTTTTGAACTGCACTTAAGCCCCTACCCAACCTCTACATCGCACCGGCACAGCAGAATTTTCATCCCGAAGTCGCTCAGTTTCGCAACATAAATCAAGATATTTGCATCGCATTCCTGCACCGAATTCTCACCTCGAGCGCAATCCGTCGGGCGAACGGGAAATCTGTGCCAGACCGAACCACTCGGGGAATGCTCCCCGAACAACCTGCACCATCCATTCCTGTCGATAATCCGCTCCACCATCTGCCAGGTGAAAGGTGAAATTATTCTTTCATTCTTCAAACGATCGGTTGCATACTTAGCGATGCAATGAAGCCCGGCATCCTCCGTGTTCCAAACGGTCGTGTTTGGTTGTTGCCGTTGTTCCACACCGTAAACCACACCGGAACTGCTGTGCTGTGTTCTGTACAAGCAGATTTTGACAACGCGATGGATCGTTAAGGAATGCAAATTTGAAAATGTCTTCCCTCATTTATAATGGTATGTTATGGGGAAAGGGGTGAAAATTGCTGACCCCGTAGCGTAGATTGGATCGAAAGAGGTTAAAAGGTGTTTCTAGAGAAATCCGTGAAACATCAAGGGAAAACCTCATATACTTTGAATAAGACATTATCATTTGTGGTACCATTTATTTCATAGCACTTCCACAACATTACATTCCCACGATGAGCAAAGTTTTCGGAAAACTCTTTATTCCCATAACCATCAAGGATCCTTTTCGGCTCGTCAAAGTGACAAAACCTCCGGAGACTGTCTACCAAAGGAAAAGCACCCTGGCACTTCCAATATATTGTTAGGGTAATGCGTCGCAAATTGGAAAACTGATTGATTTTTCACTTTCTTCAATTTGATCTTTGTTTTTATTTCACTTCAAAGTGCACCCTTCTCCCGATGGCCTAGTTCTTTCGTAGGAGTGCACGGTTGAGAAAGTAAAACCTTCGTGCTTTTGCCATCCCGTTGTTCCTGCCACACTTTTTGATTGATAGTTTGTACTGCGGGGACTTTAGAAAAGGCGGGCATGAAGATGAGGTGCGAATGGGGCTCGTGTAAGTGTGCGACTCAAACGAGCCTGCCTGAGACGGGCGGCCTCAAGCCTGCTATTGGTGAATCCGGGGCAAGAAAAGGGACAAAAAAGGTACAGGAAACAGGTCTGCAAAACAGGCCAAAGTGAACGAGCGAAGTAGCGCAGGGATTTCGCTCAATTTCCATGCCAACTTTGAGCAAATCTAATATTAAACGAAAGTAAATTGGAAAAATCCACGGAATCAATCGAACCGTGTTCTGTGAGCAGTACCGAGGGTTTTTTTGCGAAGCGCCTTAAGAAACAAAGACATCGACATCGAAAGGCTCTTTATCGACGCGAATAGTGATCCGATACCTTGCGTTTTGATCGTGGAAACCAATTTTTGAACAATTTTCATTTTACCTTTATTCGATTTTCTCAGAACGCTAACGAGCCATCTTCAACTGCCGTCTGAAGTACGAGCATTTTCATTGATAAAACATTCCGTAGTGAACAAGTTCATTTTAGTACAAATATAACGTTTCAATAAAACGCTCAGCAGACTTTTCCATGGTCAGCACCATTCACTTAATTCATTGATATATTAATTAAATTTTCATGATACTGCCAAGCTATTCATCCTTCTTTGTTGGCTGAATTTCTTTCACCATCTTCATCTCTCTATTTCACCAAACAAATATTACAAATAAACGATTTCTGTTTAACTGACGTTTCCAGCGCGCTGCTTGACTTCCATTTTCTGTGTTTTTTTTTTCTTTAACAACCGAACGGAAAATCGAACCAGAAAAGGAACATCGCACGGTGAGAGCACTTCGTGCTGTGGATCATTCAAATTTCCATTTATTTGCTTTCATTCCATTAGCAGTTCACGTTCGCGACGCGATGAGATGGGGAGTGAAAGGACTTCTCTTCAGTCATGAAAAGAAATTCAAAATCTTAGCTTTCGTCAGATTGGCAGCGGAACAGAACAGAAAATTGATCTAATAAAAATAGGATCACTTGAATAAACTAACCAACAACGGGCTCGTATTAAACTCGATATTCAACACTTGACATAAAATGGAATTTAAATTTAACACGTTAAGCGCTACGCGCAAATTGTAACGGGCTCTGTCGGCCCGAGCAGACCGACGCCGGCTTACGAGGAAGAACACTGTCGGCCCCACGGGGCCGACGTAGCGCTTAACGTGTTAAAAGGATAATGATGATGTGAATAAGAATAAAAATGTTTCTTCTAAGTGTTTATCAAATTCTCTACATACCGATATCAGACAAGTACACCTAGTAAAATTTTACATTTTGTGTGCCTTACAAAAGGTAGTAACATTATCATTTAAGTTTCCTCTGCAAGCGGAGGCATTCATGAATTCACAATAGCATGTAATCTGATTCAAATAAATAGCATGAAGCGTTTAACAGATCAAATGAAAGTATCCTCATCCAGAAGAGGCCACCTGGAAGTGGCCAAGCAACGAGACCCCAACCCCGGAAAACGAACCGTCCCGCCGACGAGGATGACATTTTCAAAGGTAAAAATCCCCGGTGTTCTTTTGCCACTGGAAAAATAACCTCCCGAAAGCTTTTCCGCGTTCTTTTTCCGTTCTTTGGGCATTATTTATTTTCTCCCACACCACTAAACACGGGCACCAACAAACCGAACTGTCGGTCGGAATCAAGATTGTCGGCGGCAAACCGTCGTCATCCATTTGCCAGTTCTTCGGCTGGGTGGGAAGGCTGCCGGCGGAGCTGGCGAGAAAGGTAAAAAAATGACTTAAGTGCACATTATTTATGCATCATTATGTTAAACGTAAATCCGGACCGGTGCCGGAATCCGCGAGGGGCTCCGTTACGATAATTTGATTTCAATTTCCAAAGCCGATTAATTTAAATTTGATCCACTTCTCGGTCGATGTCGCTGTCAAAAGGTCAGTGCCTAATCGTAGCTCGAACACCGTCGATAGAGTTTTCTCAACCGTCCATTGAGTGGGGGAAATGAAAAATGAATTCCCTAAAACGATAAGATCAACGAAATAAGATTCAACGAAAACCGTTTTCTTGTTTCCACCGTAAAGCGAATGATTTGCAAGGATGTCTGTGGGGATGAAATCAAAAATCTCAAATGATTTGCCTCCCGCCGTGCAAAGTTCTCGGAAAGCATTGATCCAATCGGTGAAGAGGGAAGTTGTTCTTGAACTCCAGCTGGAGTCTTTCATTATTTTAATGTTATTTATGTTTGTTCAAGCGTCAAGTGGTGAGGAAATCCTGCGAGGGTGCAATCTGAAAACGATGCAGACGAACGTTGATGTTGACTATAACCACATCCCGCATGTGGTCCGCTCAAGTATACACTTTTGCCGGTCTCTTGCTGAAGCCAGCGGATGTAACTGCGCTGGTAGCTGTAGCAAGAGAAATATGCCTAAGTAAATATATGATTCACAAGCCACAGAGAAGTTGAGTCTTATCGAGTGTGATATGCGATAGAAAAAGGGTGAGCAAAGATTGGAATCCGCTATCCTGAGGAAAAGAATGTTGATACATCTACGTTTTCCCAGCGTTTAATGTAGCATTTCCATCCAATTTTGTGGTGAAGGCTAATTGTCTATTTTACAGTTTTTTTGCTTCCATTAAAGTTATATTTCATAGTTGCATGACTTTCTAGAACTACAGTAGCTAGGGTTGGCTGAAAGTTGAATTTTATGTCAAAGAAGACTCTTTACTCTTTACCCATGTTGACTTCCAAGAACAGAAAGCCCCATGGGACGTGGATTGAAAACATTTGCGTATTTCTTTCTTTTCTATTATGTCAGTCAAATTTCAGCTATTATTCCGTACGAAGAACCGTATTTAATATACAACGTTCTCATTGACAACCGGAAGTGAAATTGATGCAGGTTTTGTCATGCTGCAACTTATGATTCTGAACCGTATTTACGATGAGTAAATAAATTTCCGAGAATGTTCTGATCGCTGAGAGGAAAACTGGATGACAAGAGATGGAAAGGTATAAAAGAAAAAATAAACCAACATACTTACAGAAGGCCTATCAATGCCATGGCAAGCAAAACGGAAATAAAAACAAAAGCACCTTTACATTTTCTTCCCTCCCTCTGTAGTCTGCCGGTGTGAAAAAAGAGTACCACACCTGAACCCAGTGAGGGACAGAAGCAGAAATGGAAAAGAATAAACTCTTTCACTGTCATTATACGGAATTGAATGTTGGATGATGTGTTGCCAAATGCCGCGGGCCATCGTGGTTTTGATAAAGCAAGCGAGGGCTCTCCGAACGGTGGCCGGTAAATCGGAGCGCCGGAGTGCGGACCGGCGGAGAAGATATATGACGGTGTACCGTAATGCCGTGATGCTAGTGGCGCAGGTGACAGCCCTCCCCCTGGGTGGGGTTTCCCCTTGAAAAATGTAAATAGGAGCGAAGGATGTACGTTCCATCGCTTTCGTCGGCAGGGCGCAACGAACCGCTTCGTCCTACAGCGGCCGCCACTGAGCCACAATAATCACGAAAAACACATCCGAACCTTGGGCGGGCGGGGGTGAGAGTCGTGCATGGTGGATAGGTGGAAAAAGGATTTTTGCAGACTGCATAATTTATGGTACTTTGAAAACACCCCCCGCCAATCGTTACCGGGTCATATTTTGGTGAATTGAAAGAAGAAGTGGTAATGTAGGTTAAGCTCAGTTTCTTGAAACCGAGAGCCTTTGGTTTCCAAAAAAAATTTATAAAATAAAATTTAAGAAATTTGAAACAAGCCTTTTTAAAGCTGAATTTGCTTATGGAAACAGCTTTTTATAAGCCACAAGCCAACCCCTAGAAATGAAATATTCTATTCCTTACAATTCTCTACGTTATCCTTTCAGCAACCAACCTTTTGCCTCAAATGGGACGCTAATGGCGGTGGGTTAATGATTTTCCCGTTCACTACCAACTATGAGACAAACGAAGACGGTTGGCGTTGTAAGTGAAGTGTCCTTTTGGGAGCAACCTTCGGCATATACGATAGCCTGAACAAGGCTGCGTCTAAATGGCATATACTAAAGAAGAGCCCTTTACGAAGGGGAACTCAGTCGACCCAGGTGTAATGAGGTGTTAATGGCTAATGCTACTTTTGACGCTCGGAACCACTCTAATAGCAAACGTGCAAAGCAATGGACTGTGCAGCCTTGAATACACGGAAAGATATTAAATTAACCCTCGTGAGTTTTCGCATATTGGGCAGTTCTGGTTTTTCCTAATTAGTTTATGCAATACAAAATTCAAAATGGTTTATGGGTATATTGTGGGCATAAATTTAGGACTTAAAATTTCTTTAAAACCCCTTTTTTAAATCCAAATTGAAGAAATTACCTTTTAAAAATTCATACTAAACACCCTTTAAACATGCACGTGGATCGTAAGTATATCCTCCACCTCCAAGCACCCATTGGAGCCACTTCGAAACCGCCAAAATTAACGGAAAGCAAATCTTGCACGAATGCTGCACGAACATTTGTTGGTGTTCATCCCAGCAGGCCGCGCGCTCCCGAAGGCGCCACGAATGAACGCCGGGCGGCACATTTTGACGACGGGCGGTTTGCACGAGACTGCGCAAAAACCCCCGGACGCATCCAGCAGGCAGGCAAAATGAACGTATTTGTTTACATTCCACGACCGTATCCTGGCGGACGGGTACGGCGCCTTCGGTCAGCACCGAAGCGCACCAGAACACGTCCGTCAGTCGTTCGAGTGTACTAAGGCTGGCCGGACACAGCGTCAGCAAGGCGCAGGTTGGGCGTTTATAATGCCCATCACGGTCTGTTGTCGAACGTCCATCGCTGCCAGCGAGGTCGGCTTTGCTGATGATGTTGTGTGATGCCGTGTCGTGTACGTGTGTGTCTTGTTTTGAACAGTGCAACAACGCTCGCCCGGGAAGGTCGGTGCGTGTTCCGTAGGAATTATCATCATTCGCACATTCGCCTTGCCGCCATTGTGGCGCATTACATTTCGTGCGAATCACACGCCTCTTTCGACCAAAGACCAAGCGTCAAAGGCTCGAAGACGAAGCGTGGTGCTGATAAGGAAAATCGCAACCCCGAAATAATTCGCACAAACAGATAAGTGTCAAGCTGGTGTCGCGGTCGAAGATTAACAGTACCGTTTATTTAGTTCCCCCACGTCGTCGGTCTCGTCGCACTCGACTCATCGTCAAACCCCGTAAGGTTGCTCCGGTGCGATTTTCAACCCCGTTCGATATGTTTGGCAATTAGTAGGCGCATAAATTATGCACCTGCTAGAGCGATGCATTTCCTAGCCACCCATCGGCTTCAGCCATCACATCGTGCAGCAAAACTGTTGTTTTTGTCGGGCGCTAGCCGCTTCTCCCGCTTGTCCGGCGTGTCAGATTGTTTGCGTCACGTTGCCCGGTGATGCAACCGTCATCCCATCGAAATCCCTTTTGAGTGTGTTTCAGGGCAGAGCGTGGCAAATGGAAACAGTCACGCCTTGTGTCTTAGTGTCTTCGCTTTTAAGAAGCTTCTAAGTGGTTTTGAAATTGGTCTCACTGTGTAAGGTATTAGTTTTACTTTACATTTCGTAATAAATTTCAATCGTTGTTGAAATGAATTATTGCAACTTAAAAAGGATCCATTACGCTACCGAGCTAAAAGCACGCGGGTATTTATTGAGGAAATTAAAAGCTTCTCATGATTGTGATTATTTTAAATTATTTATCCAGTTGAAAAGTGAAACCATCGGGCAAACACATCGACACCGCGGACCACTTACCCATTGCACCAACTGGGGGAAAAACAAAAAAGTGAGCTCCACCACCGGGAATGGGTGAGGCACAGAAAAACGGACAACTCGGTGGTTGCAATCGATGCTGCACGGCCATACGCACCCACAAGTGTGCACACATATGGGTTTTTCGCGCCACCAAGCCTACGCTGGCGCTTAAATCACGCTAAAGATCAATCGTGACAACAAACGTAAAACAACAGTGGCTCGAGGAGTGCCTGCCAGGGTAGTGGGAGTTAAGAGGGAGGAGAAAACCAACGCGCCAACAGACAAACAAACAGACGAATACGCGAATCGAACGGAAGCCCGGTGGCGTGGAAAATGAATTGGACCCGTAATCGAATCAATTATGTATAAAGTTGCATTGCCGTTTCCGTCGCTGCTGCTGCTGCTTCCGGTGTTGCTGCTGCTGGCGTTGCTGCAGTTGCCACCGTTCGTTGCATCATCCGTGCCGGTGTCGTCGCCCTCGCCCGCCCCTTCAACAGGAACTCGGGCCACACTCGGTAAGTACACGGAGGGAGGGGAAGTGTAACAGGAAGCCACGTGTGAGCGTGTGGGCAGCGTGTGTCAGCCTACGACACATTCGGTGTTTTCTTTCCGGGGCTCGAGAGGCTGGGCTCGGGGATTGTATTTACCTTACAGCTCGGTGTAAGGTTTAACCGTTCAGGAAGTAGCAAAATTATTCATCAAAAAGTAAAAAAAGGAAAGCTTTGATTTAAAATTGTTTCAGCTCCATGAGTTAAAATTGCTAAAATTGTTCCACCGGAAACTTTACCTCGAAATGCATCATAAGTTTTGTTGGATGAGTTGGATGCGAAATGTATTCCAAATACCATAAATCAGGGCGGTTTACACACTTCGTTTTACATGAAACATGTTACACTGCTGAATGGATTGAGAAATATGAATGAGAAAGTGATTTTTAACTGTAAAATGCAATCAATTATTTTTTTCTATCTTCTCTTAATTCGTCCAATGCTAAAAAAATGATTGATAATATCAATATTTAAACAAACTTCCTCAAAACTAACAAACATACGTTGAAGCAAAAGAACCACAGTGGTTTGCTAACAGCACTCTTGATTCAAATAATGTTTAAAAGCCACTGCCAAGCACCTAGCGCTGCTTCTTTAATCATGTAATTTACCAATGGTACTGACTGTTTTCTGGGAATTTTATATTCATCCACACCAACCCGAACGAAACAAACTATATAGTATACCGGTATACCGTGTTATTGTTTCATCCCACCCCATTCCAGGACGCATCGTTCGGACCGTTTAATTCGTAATCATCATCCCTTCTGAGTGCTGATCGTTGTTTTCCGTTTTATACTAAGAAATCACAGCCGAGAGTTGATGCTCACGTTCTGACCAGAGATGAACCTGATCCTGGACTGTCAGATTTTAAAATAATGGACAAAGGGGATGTGTCATTACATTCATTATCAAATGTTCTATTCCACGAGCCTCCTAGGACAATCTTTTGGTATACTCAGAAATTCATTGGAAGAGTAAGATACGGTAACTGATGCTGTATTTTTTTTTAAATAATTCAAATTAAATTCTAAATAATATATTTGATTGGCAAACCTAAAACTTAGAATGAAACAATAGCTTTGAAGCGAATTTTTTATTTTAAATAGACAAAATAAACTTGTGATGACTTATCACCGAGGAAGTTTGGATCTATTGGATTTTAATCTCTGTTTCACAAACCCCGTAAACTCAACAAATTGCAACCAGGTTGTGTATGCAGAAAATGATAAAAACAGATAAAAATTAACAATCAAATGAATCAACTTTATTAGGTTTGTTAACACAGTTATAGTTAAATTGGAATAAATAGAATTTATTTTTACGCGAATAATTTTCCGATGCATTTTTACAACTTCTGGAGAAGGGAGTTAGATAATTCACAACATATGAAAATGTTAAAAATTTAGTTTGAGACAACACATTTCGTTACTTCAATTAATCATTGAATAATCTTCTGATAGAGCTTTTGTAATATTTTTCTACTGAAAGTAATGCTTTTCAACAATGTTTGGAAAATTTGTGTAAAAATAGGAATAATTGCATTCCCACCGCGTAAATTATATTTCATTCGATAACGCAATTTAACTGCTTAACGTGTGATTGAGAGATGTTGTTAAAACCATGCTTACATTTGATATAACCAAAAATAAATAATGTTGGTTATTTATAAATATATAATAAATATTTTAAAAGTTTTAAGAATTAAGCACTAAAATGTAGCAAAACTATTGTCATAAGTAAAAGTTTATCCTGACGCTGATTTTGGTAACTAGCAACAAATTTGATTTTCCATTCCCTCTTTACTAACGCCAACACTAGTATAAGTTCCAATTGCTGGTACACTCACCCTACACTAAAAATAAACAAACTAACAACCCCGCCGCCACGTGCATGGTGACAGGAACGTCGCAGCATTACAGGTGCAATGTCCGCTTGGCAAAAGTCATGACGCCTGCTGGATCGTCCACGAGGATTCGAACATCGGGAGTAGTCAGCTTGGGAAATATTATGAACGTTACAAAACCCGATGGGAATCGACCAACCCATGCGACTTCCTGCTGTGTTTGCGAATGCAAATTTTCTGACAAACTTTTCCGGAACCGGTACGTTCGTCGTAAAATGGATCAAGTGGTGTTTTGTGAGCGCCATCTAGTTACAACTGCAACTGGCTCGCCAGTTGAAGAAGAAACACCCATGTGTCACTGCGGCGTGGGTAAGCGGAAGCGAAGGGGCCTGTTCCGCGCCTCCCCGAGGGTTGGAAAACAATCTCACCTCTGACAGCCGCAGGGTCGTGGGTCGCACGCGGAAAAAGGATGGCTCTTGCTGGTGGTACTCACCTGTCGGCACAAAGTTGTTTGTGCCAGCCGCACAATCCGCGCCCTCAGCGTTTCAGCTAATTATACTTTTTAGTTTTAATTACATGTTTTATTGCAGTCATAATTAACATCATAAAAGTCGCGGGACGGTCTGTCATGGGCACCACGGTGTTCACCGCAGCCAGTGCCGAACCGGTGCGCACCAAAAGCACATGCCCGCAGCCGAGCGGGGAAAACGCCAGAATCGCCGGGAAGAATCAAGCCTCGGTCGGTGGTCGACTGCATGGGCGCCGAATGTGGCACCGAAACTGTGGTCGATTTCCGCGATTTTCCCATCCGACACGCGCTCCAAAACCGGCGTTGGGCAGAGTTTCGGGCCTTCGGTCCAATCTCGACCCGCGAGCCGGAAATAAATGAAAGCAGTACTCTGATTTTCCCTTTAATATTCTTCACTCGGTGGAAATAACTTTTCCCTACACACGTTCACAAACACACACACACACACATGACATCAGTAGCAGCAACTACCACTGCCGGCAGGTGATTTCCAGCAATTTCCACCCGAGAACTGCACCCGAAACAACCGGAAAATGCTCGTTATGATATCGGGCGGCCCAGTGAGCGACCAGGCGGCTCCATCGGTTCGGCTTCGGAACGCAAAAGGGATGGGGGGAGGTGTGCGTGCCCCCCGTGTCATACGAACCAACCGGCACACCTGGGCCCCCGATGGGCGATGTAACGGCAACGCCGTGCCCAACCAGAGGACCGAGCTTTTCCGGAACACAATTTGCCTCCCTTCGCTCCCGCACCCAACCCGAAAGCCTAGCAATTGCCGTCGCGCAATGCCGCACTAAATTTTCATCGTTGACAATTTATTTTCGCAGGGTCTGCGGTCATAAATTTCCACTTCAATTAGCCTACGCGGGATATATGAAAACTTGCCTCGCTTTCCAGCCCGGGAAAGGGGAACGGAAACAGGGTCCTGGGAAGCACGGGCCTAGTGATCGCGTGGAACAACGTCTTTGTTGTTTTTTCCCCTTCCGTTGGGGCAACTCCCTGCCTCCATCTTTCTTGCCATTCCGCAAAGGAGGCTCCCGGAACAGTTGAATATGTATGCCCCGTTTTCGTAGTGCCATTTCACGCTCTTAATTTGCTCCTTCACTTCATCACCACTCCGGACTGGTGGGTTTTTCACTGCACGCTGGCTGAAATAATCAAGCGTGATCATATTTTGCGTTTACACACAAAAACACCCTATATCGATTTTAAAGTGAGCACAATTTCCATGCTTGGAAGTATTTGTGAACATGAATGCGTTTCATGCACGTTTTTCGTAACATTGTATTTTGGATTACGTATAAGTGGCATTCTGCTTTTACCTCCCGGTTAAGTTGGACGCCTCCTAATACTCTGCTTCCCCAGTAGGGTTGATATTAAGTTTATTTTCATATATCGATCATGTTCTCATCTACTCAAAAGATATACTTCACATTAAAGATAATTTTTACTCAGATCAAGAATAATTTTATAAAATAGTATCACAGTTTCAATTGACAACCATTTAGGCAACATTTTTTATGTTTGGATTTAGATGTTTGGATATTTGGATATAGATTTGCTACATGTTTGTAGTTCCCAAAAGGACATTTGTCCTGCGCAGCCGACTTTACAGTTCGTTGCAGCATCACTGATGTCAAAAACATTCACCGTTTTTACGTCAATGACAACAAGCGAAGGTGCCTGCGTAAGCGAAACGGCCGCAAAGATTAAGCGATAAATGTAAATTTAAACTAATTTATTATCACACGTTCACCTCTTGGTGTGTAAAAAACAGGGAAATAAATTTAAAAAAAACCCGCGTACGAACGATTTCCCCCTGTCAAACGCGGGAAGGCAGCCACCGACTCCCGTTTGGTCAGCTTTTCTTCTCCATCCATCGTCCAGCCGGTCGAGTGGTGGCAGCGTCGAGAGGCTTAATTATTTTTGTTATTCTAATTACGGTGTTTTAAAACTGGTGGCAATAAATTTACGCCAGAAGCAGACCGGCAGACCGCCTCGAGCGCTGGAAAACCCGTACCGGCGAAACCGTTTAGCGAGATTGGCGATACGATAAAAGTGTGAACAACAGCAGTTAAACATGAATCTGCGTGGAGGAAAAAAACCAAACCGTGATGTCCCGACGAAGTGTGTTATTATGACCTACAAATAAAACACTCTTCTTTAACACCTAATTTTGCGGGGTAAACGCCAGTGCAAGTGGGTAACATACATAATTCGATGCAAAAGTATTGTTATTAAATTCATTTTTATTTTATTTCCATCACTATATTCTCTGCAGTGATTTTAGTTTACTCATTTGAAGTTTTGATTCATTAGTTTCACCATATAAAAGTTTTGAAAATTGTGAAAAATTCTTCCCGGGTTCCTTTTATATCTTTTATGCTTCTATTTATTTGTTTTGTAAGGGATAATTCAATTCAGATTTTGAAATTATTATATTGCGATAATGTTCGTAATGTAGTTATTTTATGCAGTAAATAAGAATACCTGCAATCAAATATTTTCTTAAACTAAAAACTCATCTGACCCAAACCTCATGTGTAGTACGGTTTCATCACGCAAGATAATATTGTAAAATCTTTTAAAACAAATTTAAACAAATGTAAAATGTCAGTTTTGTAAATTTAATCTTATGCTAGCTGATGCTGATGCAAATATTTCCCAATGCTCTACTTTCAATTCCGATTTCGTATAAACGATGTTTGATTCAATAATTAAATTCAAACTCTCTACCAAATGTTCAAACTACCTACCTCTCCCTTATACAACCAAAAGTTTTAAAATATCTCGTTAACTGTCTGTAGCACACTTTTCAACCGCGTACCGACAATTTTCGGTTAATGTTTGAACAACCGATTTGATAAATGATTATACATTAAATCATTGCGTTGCTAGAAGTGGATTGAAACCGTTTCAACGCCGAACCGTTGCGGCATTCACCTTCATTTCCCTCGGAGAACTTTCACACAGTCCAAAATCAACGTCAGCATAAAAGATCCTTTGCGCTGACATCATCATCATCATCCACATCGGGTCGTCGTCGTCGTCGGCTGCAAGCATCCGGAATCAACAGCTTTGGCCATTATCGTCGAGTGGCGGGCCAACGAAGCTGTTGGGCCAGAGTCTTGGCAAAGAAGCCGTTTGTGCAGCGCCGGGAAGTATGATGATACCGGGCGCGTTCGAAGATTCATCTCGGCACCGGACGCTGTTGCATCCGACCGAAAAGGCGCTGCCCGATGCCTTTCGCTGATGATGGCGATAATGAGAGCAGATTGCGATCGTGTCGATGGAGCGTCCCTTTTGTTGCGAAACATCTGAAGGTACCTCAGTCTTTGGTCCATGCTCTCGTCATTGTTCCCGTCCAGTAGGTGCGTACGGAGAAGCGGATATTATCGCCACAAACAGCAAGACACCGAAGGTTTCTTATCTACGTGCATGCACCACGTACAGGGCAGATTAACAAACCTGTCTATGTTGCGCACCATGCTGCATGGTTTCTTTCCGTCGGTTGTGACATGCTTTCCAAACCCCCTCCCGGTGGAAAACGCGTGCCGTTCCCGCCCACCTTTGGGGGATGCGATGCAGGCATGATAATGCTGCTGCAGCTCAAATTGCAATAATTTAATGTTTCAAATGAAAATTAATACCCATGCCTCCGATGTAGTATGTGATGTTGCCTTCTACCCGAACAGGGACGATGCGAGGTACTGGCAACTGTGTGACATGGGCCATTTCCTTTTCAACTTTATCTTGCCAAGCGAAAAAAGCGAAAGCCCCCGTGGCCCGTGACTGGAGCGAATTACCGAAACTATTGGCTATCATTTCGCGAAATGATCCACCAGCCAGTTAACGGCGTACGACAGAACAAGTAGGTCGGCGAGAGGAAGCGGTGGGGCGGGAGGAAAACTGGCAACCGACTTTCGCCCCCGAGCGTTTCCCTCCCGTTCCGGCGAACCGTTTGCAACTTAACCAATAATCCATTTCGCTGCAATCTACCGCCGCAACCTCGGTTCGGTTCAGGGGCTCCGAAATACCACAGTGAAAGCCACAGCAAGTCGGGGTGCCATTAAGCTTTGTGCTGTCAGTGGCAAAAATTTTCACAATTTTCCCTTCGCCGGCACAGGGAGGGCATGATGGTCGTGGAATAATATCCTTTTCCTTTTTTTTTCCTTTTTTTTGTTGCTTTCGGTGCCTTGTTCAGTTTACTCTCGCTACTGTAATCCCAAGTACGGGCAAATCGTTACAGCGCTCCGGTCAGTTCGATGCTTTGTCCGTTGTCCCAGAACTACCGCTGTGCGTCCTGCTAATGAGTGGTGTTTAGACATTTTATTTATTAAAACCTTTCTATGGCATTCGCGATGGCCGTGGTTTTAATGTCGGTGTGTTCGGAAAAGTGAGCGTAACGCTAAAAGGAAATAGTCATTCGTTTATAACCTGATTTTGTAATTGTTGGTTAGTTTGTGAGCTCTAAATCATTAAATAAATGAATATTGTTGGTATTTTGTAGGACTATTTATGAAAAAATAATTAAAATACCTATCAATGAACACGTAAAGAACCGTGAAAGCTATAAACAGTTCTGAAAACTTCCATTTAATTTCTAATGGTTTATGTTGAATAAGGTAGATTAATTGATGAACTTCGTTAACATGATTGTGACCACAATTGCACTTAACTAAACTTTGTACTACCGAAATAAATACCAACAAAACGTCAAACGTAAAGTCAACTTTCTTCTACGTGAAATCTAAATTGATTCATTTTGTTTGCAACCTGCCTACAAAAGCCTTAAACGAATTTTAAGAGCTTCCATTTTGCTTTCTTTTTAACGACAGCCTTTTTTCGCAGTTACTTGAACATCTGCAGTGTCACATCCAAAGCTCGAACGTTCGGTTATTCGTCCGCTCGTTGGGACTCATTTTCCGTTCACAAAAAATAAGCATAATACTGCCATCCAAGCATCTTCCCGTTCGCTATCTCGATCCCTCCCTCTGCTGGCACACTTACAATTCCGATCGCGCATTTACCATAATGATGAGCCCTTCCGTGCGGTTCCACTTGTGCCCGTTTGACGTGCCCGGTGGTGTCATCCGTGGTGCACGCCGTTTTCCCATTAATGGACTCCACCGGAACCACCGCAGGCAGCAATCGAAAGCCCCATGGTGTCCTTTTTTTTTTTGTTTGCAACGCTACTGGCGCTGACCATGGCAGCTTTGGTTCTGGTTTTACTGGTCCATGATCGACCCGCAGCTAGGGCAACCGTTCACGTTCGTCCTCTCGGTCGAAACAGTCCGCGTATCGGTTGGTTCGGTAGAAACTATGGTATGATAATTTTAATCCCCCCCGGGAAGCGGACACTTTTCCAAAGAACTTCATGAGTGCGTGTGCGGCGGAAGTTGTGGCGGTGTTGTACGTGTTCGCCGGTGGATCTTGCGGGTGTGATGAAGAATCCTTATGCAAACATCTCTCCCCAAGGCCATCGCTGAACCATCCATTGACCAAACTGAAAAGTTCTAACAAGCTCTTTACCTAGATTTTGCTGTAAAGTCACGGAACCCGCTTTCTCCGGCCTGCCTGTCCCTCGCTCGCGCTCTATCGAGGTTTCGAACGGAGGAATTTTCGATCCAACACCGTCCCGGTCGCCCATAGATCCGCCGGTTTGGGCAAGCATAATTTTATCGATATTAATTTGCACTAATTTCAACCACACGGCTTCCTCCGCTCGAAGCGCCGGTCGAAGTCGACAAACATGGCTGGCGAACGTACTCGGACGGGAAACATGAGCGTTGATGAGCTTAGGGCACAAACACAACACGTCGTGTCGGAAGCGAACGAAAGCCGTCAGTGGTTCGCAAGAGTCAACATCATGATCATCGACAGCTGGAC
Organism: Anopheles coustani; assembly: GCF_943734705.1. NCBI lineage: Eukaryota > Metazoa > Arthropoda > Insecta > Diptera > Culicidae > Anopheles > Anopheles coustani. Next base: position 24,537,171 of record NC_071289.1, on the reverse strand, counting down.
TAGGGTTGGGGTATTGGGCGTTGAATTAATAATATTATGCCAACAAGGATCGACGAAACTGAAACGCTTTCCAATGCTGCTGGCATCGATGAATGTGCGCTTAAATTGGTGACAGCGCGTCCGAAAAGCGGCATCGGAAAGTGGCCGGCCAAAACTAAACTCGTTTCAACCTGCAGTTGGTGATTGGAAATGGAGATGTTTGATATTAAAACAGAATCACACGTCAATGAAACAATTAGAAGAGAGGAGGCTTGTGCCAGGCATACAGGAGCCAAGTACAACGTATGATCAATTGGGTATGATTTCCCGTACCAATGTTGTTTTAATTAAAATACTTGAAGTATGAGGACATCAAAGCTCAGTTTGATGATATCTTTTTCATTAAAAATTCAACAAACTTTTTTTTATATAGAGCTATACTTATTGGTAAGTTATTCATATTTGTTTTTCAGTCACTTAAAACATTCGATTTTGCAACAAATGATTTGAATGGTTTGTATCTGTAATTTAATTCAAACTTCTTTCAAATAGCACTTCTTGCTAAGATTATTACTGTCGTAATGGTCTTGGTATTCAATTTTATGTTACTTTCATAAATAAAAACATTACATATAATTTTCATCATTCATTTTTACCAAAATGTAAAATAACTTTGAGGGTTAAATTTTTTGTTGACACGAAAAATTCTATTGGGAGGCGTAAACAAATTTGAGCTCTTCAAACCACTTGAATTTATCTAATTCAAATCACTCGATTTGCTGGAAAATTATTTTATTATGCCAATAATTTTCTACTAAATGTATCATAACCTCTAGACCATGTATTTTTACATTGGTGATAAAAAGTGTTTCAACGGTTCGACCAATTACTACACGACCACTTAAATTTCCATCGTTCAACAACGAATTTAAAGAAAAACGAATGCACAAGCGTAAAGATAAAGTCAAACAATGTATCGATCAGTTTTTGCTAACCAGTTTTTTTTTAAATCTACCTGTTTCTAGCTACTTAGGATCATCCAAAATTTCTACATTTCTTTCATATTGTTCAACATCGCGTGCCCACCAATCGAAAATTGTCACAAGATTAGGCGAAATATTCAAACATACAGCTCACTGTCGTTTGGTTGAAAAAGTTTCCTGCAGTGTTATGGAAATTAACTGTGCGCAGGATAACAGTGTTCCCTGCTCAATTTATTCATTCCCGACTCAGCCAACCGTACAGACCAGGTCCGACCAAAGGACAGGGTGACCACAATTAGTCTGGCAAAGTGTTGTCTCGCCATCCGCTGGCTTGCTCCCGGTTTTAGTGCCATATTTGTGCGCTTTCCGAATGCAATTTTCCGGGTGGCTCACACCAAAACAACTTACACACGCACGCACAAATTGGCTTCCCGTTACAGCCATCCTTCGTGCGGCCGGTAACTAGTTTGGCAGTAGTTTTAATCGCAACTTTAACAACATTTTCCACCCGAAGCACATGTGCTTTTCCTCGTTCTGGCTCGGTGTGAAAACGGACCCACTTGCAGGATAAACAGTGTTCCCGGACAACATGGAGTTGTACAAACCTAGCGACACAAGAACACACACGCGATCGTGCTGCCACTATTGCACTTTTATCGAATTTGTACCACCACCCGGGTCACGCTCGTGCGGTAGCTTTCAGCTGTGGGCTTTTATTTTTCTTTTCCCCCCACACCGTATGTGTCCGTGCACAACTTTTCACATTTTAACTTGCACTAATGCACCGCAGGATGGAATTCGGCTAAAACTTTAAACTCGTTTGGATCACGAAGATTTGGGTCGTGTCCCTTTCGACGTGGCTGCCGGAACCAAGCGAGCGTGTTACACACACCCGCAAAATCCCCGCCAATCCCGTACGGTCTCAGCTGTTCAAGCAGCGGAGTGTGGTTTAGTCATGGTCTGCAACCTCGGGACAGATGACAGTGGTCCGCGTAATCTCTTCATCGTACGCCACTGGAACCCTTTACAAACCTCCAAGAAGGACATTCTATGCAACAGCAATATTAAGGACGAACCGAGGAGAAGGCTGTAAAGGGATGAAAGCAAATGGCCAGACACTAAATTAACATAAAGTTCAATGTGAAAACTGTTTCAAGTTGACAGGTTTATTATACACTCTATTTGAGTCTAAGCGTGTATGAATTTACAAACAATAATCGATGGTAAAATTAAAACCATTTCGAAGAAATTTAACTTCTAATGAAATGTTTAATTGTTTTTCTTACAGCGGAAATTGAGTTTTTTTTCTGTATAAAACTGTAACGTACCGCCTAACTTTTGTGTGAAAACTTATAGCTGCATTTAGATGAATTCATGGTTGTTCTCTTCAAAATCTTCACTTGTTATTCTTTATTTTTCATCGCATCGTCTAACGTTTACTTTTTGTGGAAACTTTATTCAAAGGATGAACTGCTGGTAGATTTTCAACCACCATTCTTTTGCGTCCTTAACTCACCGTTAGAAGAAGAGAAAATTTCGCTTCACCCTTCAGTATCGCTCCGCGCACTTAAGAAATTGTACACCCTACTAACCTTCTGGTGACCCTTTATCGGGGGCCACATTATTTACAGCTTCCCGTGAGTTATCGTTTTTGGTGCTAAGCCAGCCAGCCAAGTTTAACGCAGCCCGGGCGCAGCGACTGAGGCGAAGCATCATCGATCAGATAAAGGGACTGGATCAGGTGAGTTTTCTAGCCGGTTCGAAAGCACAGTTGAACTTATGGTTACTTTATGATACACCCCTTACTTTTGCTATTTCGTACATAGTTCTTTTTTTAAACTGAAGCACATGATTTTATGGATAAGTCTAAGCAGCAAGCTTAAAGTGCGTTACCGGCGCAACGAATAGTTACTATACTTTTATTTGATTCGTGATCTAAAGGGAATTTTTCAATTTTCATTTGCGTACACACACATTCTATCGATAATCCACGACAAAACGAAACAAAAAAACTCGTAGAAAAGGAACAAAAAATCCTGACCATTGCAACATATTAGTGGAATCGATTGCATTAAGCTTAATTATTCACAGTGCAGCTCATGTGTTTGCATGTTCCATTTTTTAGTGACCGGATGTGGCCATCGCTAATTAATTGGTTCGCTATGAATGGGTTTGGGTTGCAAACAGAATTCTCTATGCTAACAACAATTATGTACAATTTGTAAAGATCGCCAATAAGTTTAACAGTTGTATTTGAACATGAACTCTAATTGGGACAAAAACGCACATAATTGACTTGAAACCGAGAAAGCATGAGCATCAAATAAGAGTCGTTTATCAGTAAATCCAGCTCAACTGCGATGGTAGTCGGGATGGGAATCGGAGGCTACAATGCGTTGACAAAATATAAATGAAACACAAAACAAAAGAAAACCACATCCGCACATGCATTACTTATCACAAAAACCCCCAATTTTTGAAAACGCTTCTCATCACGTCCTCGTCACACCAAGCTGACCAGCAACAACGGAATGTTTTTTTCTGCTGGTTGTAACCCGAAAATTCTAGAAACCGAGCAGCTAACGATTATGGGCAGATGTGGAGTGTTTCGCGTTATCACTGAGAGCGCACAAAGACATCTGTATTTTACACCCACCTCCAGTTAAAAAAATCAAAATGTTAGCAGCATAAATCAACAACCAATTTTTAGCTTTTACAGTTTTCCCAATAAAATAATTTTTAAAATCTAGAAGTTTCAAATGTCAAATGTTTCCAAAAAATAAATAAAATGTAATTATCGCACGAGCAACAATGTTGCAGGATTACAAATTTACTTAGAATATATTTATAAATGTATAAACTTATCATCCAAGTTATTCTAAATAATTTATCTAAATAACTATTTTTTATTAAAGCCAAAGAAATATTTCATAGCATACCCTTCTGATTTGAACATCCACACAACGAGAGCATTATGTTACGTGGCCGCATGTTATCGCACAGGCCACATGGTATGCTAGTTTTTGTTTCTCCCGTTTCTTGTGCTAATCATACGGTTCGACTCTAGCTTTCTCCAGGCTCAATAATCAGTCTGCTCATGGATTTGGTGGCGGACAGAAGTGGCCAAAATTAAGCGGTGAAAAATGGATGAGGAAAAAGCCAAAGTTTATCTAAAAGAAATCAACGAATAGTGCAAATCAGTAAACCAGTTGTGCGCCTTGTTTATGTTAATGAAACAAGGTGGAATGAAAATATAGTTGAACCCTACAGCGTCTATAACACATATCATTTTAATAAAAATTAAGCCATGTAAGTAAGTTACATTGTGAATTTCACGTTCGGCGATAATTTGATTTTAATTTAACTATTTTGTTTAGTGGTAGTGTATTACTCTGCGTTTTGGTATGTCGTCAAACAGAGGATGCAGCCGTTCTCAAAGCTGTTCGTCTCCTGAAGGATCTACAACAAAATGGTCCAGACGATGGCGAATGGACTATCAAGTTATAAGCCGCGTGCAGCAGGTTATGATCTACAATTCATCAACCTTGTGGATGATAAATTTGTACAACTTCAAGGATCGCTGTACTCAACGTTGAACTGGATGGCGGATGTGGAAAGGCTGCCACTCGGAGCAGATGAAGGCACTCGTCGAACACCATTGGAATATTTCTTATTTATTAGAAAACATTTTACCACTTTGATGAAAGTAGGTTTCTTTATGGCTTTATGTTGCCTAGAAATCTTCCTTCATTCTAAATAGTAAATGATTTCGAAACTGTTTCGTACTATTGCTGTACAAACGTTTTCCTACTTCTTCAAGCTGTACTACTCGTTTTTGCTACCAATTTCAATCATCATACGTTTCCTTAGCATGAAACGTAATTCTTTATGTGATGTAGTTTGAAATCTACAAAAATGATGCGGAAAGCATAAATGTTATCTCGCGTAAGCTTTGCAAATCTACTTTACCGTTAAACCTATAGTGAAACACTGTCCAGCCTCCACCGAACGTGGTTTGAATGCGATAAGCGGTAGATTTTTGTTTCAAATATTTTAAAGCACCACGAAGCATTTAAGAGGATTGCAAAACGTTAATGCCAAGATCTTTGTTCGTGTAGTACGAAACTCTGAAAAACTTAAAATATGTGAACATCGCGTTAAATAAGATCATGCCATCTTCTTCTCAAATTTGGTGACGTAGTTCACTTTAACTTACTTGCATAGAGTCATGTTAAGTTAATGAGTTGTAGATAATTCTAGAAAAAACCATATCTTTGAGGTTTTTTCTAGTTTGCTGTGTTCTGTGCTACTGATTTAACATGCGGTTCTATGTATAACGTGCAGTTTGAGATTTTCTACTGTGAATAATTAGTTGAACGTATGTAGGCAACTACCAAAATATTGTGCCACACTCGTTCAAGTTATACTCTAACTATTCACACTATCGTTAATTGCACGTGATCTTAATTTCGTAGATACTCTTCTATCTCCGCCATTAGCTCATTTGATCGACTTGATATCATTTCATTTAGATGTTCTATTTAGAACTCGGTATGAAATGACGAGACGATCATAACTATGCATGCACACAATTATTTTTATAAATAATATGTGCTTCATTGCTTCCAGAGGATGTATTATCTTAGCTGAAATATGTTCCAACCTCCTCTGGAACAATGTTCTCATCCATTGTAACTGTGCTGGAAAACTGTCCAACCTCCTCCAAATGCAATTCGCCTAGAAACGCTATCCTTGATGGTTTGTGTTTGTTGTCTTTCAGCAAACAGAAAGCATCATTCCACCCTAAAATAGTACTATATTATTTCTGTAGTTAACTATTTGTACGGGGTAACCTTTCTTTTAGATGTCTACTAGGTAATTTGGCTCATGGAACATTTGTTTTAATTCATAATTTAATGTGAACCAATAAAATGTGAACCATCCTATCAATTTCAAATTTTTTTAAAATTATTCTTATATGTCTGAAAATTTTCGGGAACCCATCATATTCTTCTGTTGTATTTTTATTCATAGATCCGAAATTAGTTTTCTTTAATTAATTTTCTTAAGACCGTTACTGATCCGAAGAGATGCCATTAATTTACTACTAAAATAATATTATTATGTATTCATTATTTTAATGTTTATGGGCCGGAAATAACTCGTTATCCAAAAACCCTTGAGGATTGGGACTTCTTTCACTCACTGATAGTTCACTGATAACGCTTTCCGTTAGACGTTATCTCGAAGTTATCTCTATTCGGATTCTCTCAACCAGTTACAGGAAATTTTGAAAAAAAAACAATCACAGTTATCGGAAGCATCCGGTCCTTAGGTTCAGAAAAACATTATTTATCAATGCATTCTGCAGCAAAAAAGTTGCTTGTACTGTTTAATACGTGATCCTTCATCTCTTATGCTCGTAAAAGAAAGAAAACAATTGATAATATAAACACTTTTCTCTCGTTCTCCCCTACTTTATACTTCTCTTTCATTCCTCGTCATCTCTATCATTGCATTACGAACTGCACGGCGTTTTGATATCCTCAATCAGGAAATCGCTTCCAACGAGCCGGACAGCGTGTTTCTCACGCATGAGCTGTTTCCGGAGCAGGAGGGCGCGTGGGCGATTACACCGATTCTACACCACATCCGGTCGTCGATCTTGAAGGCAGCCCACCGAACCGCCCGCTGGCTGATCGTGTGCGAGGAGCAAAGCCACGTCAACGTGAGCCTATTAACGCACCATTTGGCCAAGGAAGACTATCGAGAGGTAGGTGTGCGCACTTGCATAGAAACTGCACGATAAGTTTGTGTGAGTGTAGGAAATAAATTGTGTTTTAAACTAAATAAAACATTTATGATATTTGACAAGAAAAGATTAGGAAGGAAGTTTAAAATGTTTGTATGAAAATGTTTGCTTTTCTGCAGGACATAAAACTTCCCAAAACTTAACAAATTCGTTGCTAAGTTACGGCTAAGGTTTGTAATCATCATCAGCATCCGAAAAAAAGGAAAATGGCTGCGAAAAGATCACGTCGCTTTCATGAGCCTCCGGCGTCAGTTTGGCACGTGATGGCTCACATTACCATTCGCATTGCTTCATGTCCGGTAGCTTCATCCGATGTCTATCCTTCTGACGGTTTATCTCCCTTTTCTCCTCTTAAACGCTGCTCTTTTTTCCGGTAATCGTCCCCGGTGGCCTGCAGAAGCTTTTCCTCGGCTACCCGCTCTACGACCGCGAGGCGACCATAATTCATCATTTCGCATTTTTCAAAAACCCGACCAGCTTCCTCTATCCCTACCTGACGGCCGGGGTCGCCCTCACCGTACCGTTGGTGGATCACCTGGTCGACCTGCTGACCGACGGTACCGTGCAGGCGCTGTCGGATTTTTTCATCGACCCTGCTCACGAGTTCGCCCTGCTCGTCTGGCAACACGGCGCAGGATATCCGCTCCAGCCGAGGCGCTACCTCTGCGCCAAAGCGCAACCGGGCTGTGCGATCTGGGCAGCCACACCAACAACCGCATCCGCCGGGAATGACCGGAACAGCGAGGGTGGAGCCCTCTCCGCGGGTGACTTTGGCTGTGTAAGTACCAACGAGTTTCCTTTTATCTTTGCTGCCGGAACGGACACCCTTCATGGACTCTTTTTGCTCAACTCTTTTGATTAAACGCACGAAGCGCATCACAATGGAAAGAATGTCCGTACGGAAGTTGCAACAACGGCTTGTATTTCCGCTTCTTCATATCTTTTTAGCGGGGTGTGTTAATTTTAGTTCCACCAAAACATAATCTCGCAGCATAATTAGTTATCGGTGACAGCATCCGTCTGAAAGTAAAACCTTCCAACTCTATACTAGAGGTTGAAACCCATAATGAAGTACTAAAACTGTATAAATCAACAATGTTTAAACTATTACTACAATTTGCGGTTGTTTCTGTTTATAAAATAAGTTCAAGCGGTAAATGTTTCCTCGAACATCGCTTAGCTAACACTCGTACGACAATCAGAGTTCAAAATTTTATCAATATTTCCATTTGTTTCAATGTTTTTTCATTTTTTCCATTAATGATAAGTGTAGAACTTAAACCGTTCATGGGTACCTTGAAATCCATAAGCACAAATGAAACAGTATCAAAAAGTCAAGCAACTCTTTTACTACGCGAGGATTATATTTTAATTACATGTTTCTTGTTGCTCATTGGCATTTAAAATACTTATAAAGAGATTACGGAAATTGCAAATTAGTGTCAACAAGATATAAAAACCAAACTTGTTGTAAACATTTTGTGCTGCAAAATTGTGCTTGTAATAAATCTCATTCTAACGATTCTAACCTCCTTTTATCGTCAGCCTGAAAAGTGTCAACTTTTTGAGACTGTTAAGATAAGCGTGTCCACGTGTCAACCGATTTAGAAAAAAAAATGCTGTTTTATTAATCTATGATCTTCACGATGTTTTAGGTTGTTCCTTCTCAGACGCAAATTGGAACATCCTGCTTGTGTCCAAAATTTTTTTATTGTACTTTTAAAACACATGTTGGCTGGTAAAAATCCTCTTTTGCTCGTTTAACATTGTTCGAAATTTTCCTTTTTTTTAGTTTTATTTGTCGTTTTCCTCATTCCTTATTTTATTCATCTTTTATCAACTAGATAAGCATGTACTGCTATGGTTCGTTTACAATAGTTTAGTATTTTTTCTTATATTTATATTTTATAGAAACGGAGCACCGTAAAATCTCCCGCACAATTCCTTGATCTATAAGTTCATTTCTGCTTGAAATACAATACTTAACATCGGAAAGTTATGTTTTGTAAATATCAAAGATTTTGCAAATAAAATCTGAATGATCAGAAACGAAACCTGTTGGTTTGTGTACTGTACTTAACCGCTACTGTCTGAAACTGAATTTACATTTAAAAAAATGACTGGTTCCTTATGTCCGTGTTCTCTTACTTCCAGGCCAATACTCCAACGGACGTTGATCGAATCATGTTTGCGGTGAAAACATGCCACAAGTACCACCACGATCGCATTCCCGTCCTCCAGCGTACCTGGACCAGACACGTACAGCATTTGAGGTACTTCAGTGATGTCGCCGGTACGTATTACCTTCAACAAATGTACTCTACTGAAACATCGGATGCATGAAGCGTGTTTCAATAATATTTCCGTCCCACCCGGGGCAGATCCTTCCATTCCGACGGTCGTCACTTCCGTTCCGAACTCGAGCGCGGGACACTGCGCGAAAACGCTGGAAATACTTCAACTGATCGGTGACGAGATCCGGTACAACGTCACCCTGCAAGCGGTCCGGTGGGTGATGCTGGTCGACGATGACACGATTCTCAGGTGTGTTTAAAATCGCTTTTTTTACTGAACATCATGTGCCGTTTCTACGATTTATAAGTTCCATAAAACAATTTCTACAAAAATAGGCCAATGAAAGCAAAACGAATTGATCACGTTTTCAATCGGCGTTATCGTAACGTAATTTACGCGCGTGAATTCCCGCGGTGTGTAATCGGTGTACATCCTAAGCCGAAAGGCTGGGAAACCATTTCCATATTCAAATTCAATTAGAGTACGGGCCTGAGCACGCCATCGCCATTTGTGTGAGGTGAAACATATTCAAACTCTTTACAAAAAACAACCCGGTTCCGTACCGAGGTGAAAAGGATATTTTCGTTGCTATGGTAACGGCTGGAATAGAAGGTTCTGCAAGGAGGAGAAGGAATGCAAGAGAGTAAAAGCTTGCTTTAGGTTGATGAAAATGAATAAATACCGTCGGCTTCGGTGACAGCCAGACTGATTGATTTACGAAACACGGTTGATGGATAAAGGTAAACCACAAAGACGACTTCTTCAAACCGCTGCGACTACGAATCGTTTACAACAATCCTGAATCCTACGTGGCTCGTAATGAAGCGACAACTAGCCTAATTTCCCGACTTACCTCCCATGCATGCCCCGATCAGCTTGGATTGAATTACAAACGAAGCATTACGATAATGATACAATTTGAATGCAAAAATACTCATTACTAGGGCTTATGTTAAGATCCCATGGAAATGGGTGGAAAGGTGATTTAAAGGTCCTTTCTTGCACACTTACAGATTCGTGAAAAATCCAACCCAATGTAGCATACACACAACCACAACCTCATACAAACCATGACCTACCGCCGTTTATGAAACCATAATTCCTCACAATGGCTCACAAATCATCCCGCGGTGGTTTGCCACCCCGTCTCCGGCTAGTCCAAATGGTCCGATCGGAACCGCAGTCAATCCTTTTTATCAAATATCCTTCAAGGCATCGGGGCCACTTCCGCCATTCCGGACACCACCCATTGGCCAATGCGACACTCATGAAATATTCAACGCGCAATGCTCGAACTGACACCTACCACGTTTTCCATACGTTACCTACCACGTGTCGCCCAGCTGGGAAGGGTCCAGGAAAGGGACAATAAACAAACAAAAAAAAACCGAAAGAGTTAACTCCCTCTACTTCCACCAACTTGGTCAGGATAACACCACGGCCATAACGCGCGGTGGAAACTCGCCGGAGCAGTTTTGATGTATGAAATCGGCAATGGAGTCCGCTTCCGGAGGGTACGATTTAATATGACGCTTCAAGTGCATGGTTTATTGCAGGGAGTGTTTGATTTGGCATTAGTGCAAGGCTCTACCACCATTTGGGGGCATTTTACATGTCGTTTTCGTTTTAAATTTTCCCGGCTCAAGCAGGTCGCTTGATGCAACGTTCAGGTTGGATTTTTTCCCCTTAGAAAAAGGCTGAGAACGCCAATACAAAGCATATCGGCCTATATATTTTACTTACACTCTTCTACGTAGTGTATCCTTTTAATACCAAAGCAAAGTTTCGCCATCTGAATCGGTATTTTCATTTGACTAATTTGTATCACTGTATCATTTGTTTATATTTCAAACATTCTTAATTTTCTAGCACGCATTTGAAAAGTAACAGAATCTATGCGAAGTAACTTGCATAGGTGATTATTTTTACTTTCAAATGCAGATTTAAACTGCAGGGTCCTTGATTTAAAAGCAACGTTCATTTGAAACACCGTTCGAACAAATTTTAGCTAAAAACCCATTAAAAAAACCTTTGGCGATAAAAAAATAACTATCTTGTAGGAAATCATTTTTTCGCATATGCAAAACGAGACCCGTTTCCACTCGGAGCACAATTCATTCGTGCGTAAGAAAGCGCCGTTCCATTTTTTCAACGCTACTAATGGCGCTCCAACGACCTACGGAAGGGACTGCACGATGAGCGTTGATGACATTGCGTGTCATAAATCTCTAACGACCGCGTCCTGCTTTTTATCTTTGAGTAAATTGCACCTTTTTATATCGTTATCTTTATATTTGGTACTACGCTTCTTTTCACTTTCATACATAGCTCGTCGTCGTTGGCGCGATTCCTCAGTTGCTATGACCCGGGTCGGGATTGGTACCTGGGCGAACGGTACGGCTATCACCTGATGGGCTCGGACGGGGGCTATAACTACGTGACCGGCGGTGGCGGCATTGTGCTGAGCGTGGCCATCCTCGACGCACTGCAGCAAACGTGCGAGTGTCCGTCTCCGTCCTCGCCGGACGATATGATTCTGGCGGCCTGCCTGCAGCGCCTCGGCGTACGGCCCATCCACTCGCCGCTTTTCCACCAAGCTCGACCAACCGACTACCCGCCGGAGTTGCTAGATCCGAGGCGTACGGTGTCCTTCCACAAGCACTGGCAAATCGATCCGCACCAGGTGTACAACAGGTGGTTCCGGGCGCTCGACGAGCAAAACTCCCGCGGGGGATGTGAGGACACCAACAGCCGCCTGCAGGAAGTCGAGGTAGAAGAGAACCAAGCGGATGCCTCCAGCGTGCCGGTAGAACATCGGAAGCATGGTCAATTCTTGCGCCCAGCGAGCCATATCGCGGCACGGAACGAAAACGACAGCCTACGTGAGCATCGTCCTACCACCGTGACCGGAGGTCCGTTGCGGATGGAAAGCGGACGTGCAGCACACCAAACTTCCCCCGAAACCCACAGCGGTCCTCTTAACCAGCAGCCGGGGGAACACATGGTGCGCCGGGCGATAACGGAAACCCACACGGTACCTTTCCCAACCGTCGACAGTCCGGTTCTGGGGACGATACCGACGAGCAGCGTCAGCACCGGAACGCCGACGGTCGCAGGTCCAGTCACACCTGGCGTGGCAGCGGTAGCAGTCGCCACACCAACGCAACATATCGCTCGCAAGCAACTGTGCGAAAGTAATGAGCTTCAATCAAACGGGGACTTTTTGCTGCGGCAGCAGGCAAACCTCCAGGAGTCGACAAACATAATCAAACATACCGATCTTTAGACGGCAGGGGGAGAGCGGGAGAGGGGGATGTTGCTGAGGTGGCATCAAATGGAAAGCTTTCACCGAGCGAGGGAAAATAAAAGAGCGTGAAGAGATGGAAAATGCGATGTTAGTCACGTGCTAAAAGGATCCCCACAGGGAACCCATAACATTTGGTTCCGACTTTCAGCACCCGAAAGATGCGTTAGGGAACCGACGAAGGACACTTTAAAAGGAACGTGTCCTGCTTGGCGTCATAAACATTCACGTCACAAAGAAAGTAAGTACAATAACGTACACAACTGTAGGAAACAAACGATAAAGATTACAACATATGGTTAATTTTTAAAATGTTTGTTTTTCATTGCACTTAAAAATGAAGTCCGAAAAGTTTGGTCCGAAAACCCGTGTGTTTTTCTTTGGTAAATGTTTTGGAGTTAAAAGTTGGTGAAGAAAAAAACGCCAGGTAGAATTAAACAAATTGTTATTTTAAATAGCGACTCAATGAGGTTTTATTCCAGATTTATTTGTATGAGAAACAATTGTCTTTATCGATTTATTAGACGAATATAACATATTGAAACGAAGTATAGGTTGCGATTAACGAATGATATATTAAACAATTAAACATTAATCATTTCATTTCATACCGTCATACTAGGACGCTGGAAGTCACTAATACATATTATACTGGCTTTGCAGAATGTGAGATATTCGAAAACTAACAAATTCACGCAAAGTAAGTTATTTTAAATGGAAAAGTTTTATAATAATACAGTATTGCTTACCTTTCGCGAACGGCAATCAAATACAGGATAATAATATTTTTTGTTCGTGGCGAACTGAACGGTTACATTTGTTTGATTATCATTTAACGAATAACAACATAAATGGGAAGGTTCTCTATAGTACTGCCACATTTAAATCTACCTTTCATACGCAGCCAAACGCAGAATGGGTTCGAAAGTCATCGCCATGCCTTCAGCATCAACACTCCGGAACACAATCGCACGGACTAGTTTAGCGCACGTTCCGTTCGACAGTCTTCGAGCTGGCGTATCAGTTCCGCCTGCAGGGCTAGCAGTTCGCGCGTTCGCTGGTAGATCGGATCCTGCTGCCGCATGCTAGGATTCCAACGACAGTAGAGCCCTTTCCAGAGGCGAATGTGGCGCATGCTGACTACCGGTCGCAGGACGGTCTGCACCGGCATCGAGGTCAAATAGTTGCTCAACCCACCGTACAGTGGATTACGGTACTCCTCGTGCGAGGAATTGATGAACGACCAGAGTGATACGGTGCGATTTTTCAGGTCTGTAAATGGACCGTTTGAAGTGATTCATTTCCCTACGCAAAACTTAAAAAAGATTATGAATCCTTACCATTCGTGACCCGTTCACGCTCGGTGTTGTAGAGGAAGGTCCCAAACCGGCAGGAGTACAGATGGTCCAGGATCGTGATGAGAAAGTATTCGTTGAATTCGAGCGCATGCGGGAACTGTTTCGATATCTGCCACACACAGTCGATGAACTGCAGGAACACCGGCGAACGATCGGCGTCCGAATGATGATTATCACCGTGACCGATGCGCTGAAAAATAACAAATCAACCCCGAGCAATTAACTAACTGCTTCATAACGAACACCAATTGTTTATTACCTGTTCGAACTTATGTCCAAAGCTAAGCCACTCTTTCTCGATCAGCACCTCGAAGCCCTTCAGCGTTCGATAGTAAGGGTCAAGCAGCAACATCGACAAAGCCGTGAGTTGTGATGTGCGATCCCATCCGTCGGAACAGTGCACCACCACGGACATTCGCATATTTTCAATCTGTTACCAAAGGTCAAGTAAATAGAAAGTATTATAGATTTTAGTCAAGATTATAGAACCTACAAATCGAGGAATACTATAATTGTTTGTTTATGAATGTGTGACACTTCAAGCATTCATTATTTATCTGAATTCCGCTTGTATCACTTTACGAAAACTCAACTAGCTTATTCTAGAATGCAGTCGAAGGAACTGAAGTGTTCTTACCCAATTCAACTATAAAGTACGATTGTAAAAAGAATTCCCAAACGCTTTTAAATTAATATTTGATCCATTTCTGTTTTAAAAATATTGGCTATCAAAAACGAAAGCGTTCCAGTCAATACCTACTACGTCATTCTCCGCACTTCTTGAGCTATTTGATTCGAAGCGAATGTATTAAAAAAGTTGATTCAACAAAAACTAATAGTAACATATTAATTACGTATCCATTCGGTTTAAAAAGAGTAAGCTTCAAAAAAAGCATTATCGAACAAGTGTTCGTACACACGATTATTGTTATTGTTTGCGGCTCGATAACATCCAGTCATCGATTCTTTTGATTTATCGATAAATTGTACCCGATTATAAATATATAATTATTTGAATCAATCAATTTTAACGGTCTACAGTCCAATATTTCGATAATGTTAGAAATTTATACGAAAAAAAACTATTACCGCGGATAATAGCAAAAAGAACTGTTCCTCGGTGCACAAATTACTGTTTGTGCTCGTGAAGTAAGTGCTAAGCAAATAAAATTTCAAAAGCAATTCATCAACAACACGGTGTCCATTGCGTATTGCAAATGTTCGATACTCCCAATCAATCACTGATACTGCCCTATCCAATCCCCATGGGACTCATTCCTCACTGTGGCCCTTATCGTACTCACCCGATCGACAATCCGCACCGCTCCACTCAGAATACACTTGATGTGCTTCAGCCAAAGCGTACCCTCGACCGCCGACAGCCACTTGTGGTCATCGTTGGCCGGGAAACAAATTTCCTTCAATTTTCGCAGGCTCTCGCGCATCACGTGTATGTTGTGGATGTCCAGGAACGTCAACTCCACGTTTTTGTAGGCATCTTCCGACTCGTACCCACCGCCTTTTGCCTTGTTGGCGATCGCGTTCGCACTCGGCCGCGCATCGATGATCGACAGCTTGTCCGACTGTGCGTTCGCTTCCATGATCAGATTGATGTAGGTTTCGTCGGCCTCGCTACGCTTCCCGCCAACCCCGACCAGGGGCTGCGAGCAGCGCGTGATGGTGGCCAGCGATTTCGGATGGATCCAGCACAGTACCGGCAGTCGGTTGCGGGACCGAAACGCTGCCACCTGCTTCAGCAGGTCATCCTTCGCCGTCTTCGGAACGGCCCACACCGACGGGTAGCTGTCGCAGATTTCGTACCCTTCGTTCAGGCGCGTTATGCGCCACGTATCGTTGTTCGCACTGTTCACACCCATACGGCGCAATTCGGCAACCGGCTCGTACACCGTCCACCCGTCCTCGGTAAACTTTTCCCGATAGTTGAATGCAAACAGATGGCCCTCGTTGGCGCGCGGGAACGCGTACAGCTGCAGCTTCTCGAACACCGTCCGGCGGGAATGGTTTTCCTGCTTATGCGCGAACCGCAGGTTGCGCATGTCCTTGCAAAAAATGTCGATTCCGTACGAATTTTCACCCCGTGAACTAGCACCGCCCACCTTCTCGATGCGACTAACCGCACCGAGCGGGCAATCGACTACAATGACCGGATCCTTGTCGGACGCCGGTTGCGAGCGGAAGTGCAGCCGGTAGTTTGTGATCGTGAGTGTACCGATCGCTGGCCCACTGTACGGGCAGATGTAGGACACATCGTTCTTCCGGTCCTGCATGTTTTCTCCCGACAGGTAAGTGAAACCGGACTCGTTTGCTACCTAAAAACCATATGGAACAACAATTTCGTTAATTATTTGCACTGGAAGCCACTCGTAGGCGCACTTACGATAGTGTCCATCCCGTGTTTGGAATTCAGTGAGCTGGATTTCGAATCGGAATCCAAGGAATTCGAGCTTCGATGAAAATCCGTCCCGTGATGTTCCATTGCGTTTGTGTGCCGTTCCCAGATGCCACGCGAATGCTACCTTCCCCGAGCACTTGTTTTATCAAAGTAGACCAGACGGTACTTCCGCAAAATTTGTCACGCCAACAACTTGCAACTGCTATCGCCGTCTTTCCCCCTGTACGGCAAACAAACGCTATCAACGTCGCACTAATTGGATTAAATAAACGAAACGAGCCGCCCAAACAGGGGTTGGGTGGGACAAAGCAACGAGCAGTGTAGCCAACAATAAGCCCTCTTCACGAGAAACGGAATGCAGGCTCCCTGTTTTTTCTATCGGGGCGCTTGCACGGCACAGAGCATTCCCAAAGCTGAGCAATATTGACGTCAGCTCTTGCGCTACGAACTGGTTAATTCCGTGCGTGAAAAAAAACCAGAGCACTACCGAGTTCCGCTGAGATTTGAGTCAGTCTGCGTGCATTCCACGCAACTATTCCTTGCACTAGCGATAAACAGAAACGGGAGTGCGTGCGTGAGAAGAAGGTGCAAACGGGGAAACATAAACAAACAGCCGCTGACAATATTGACAGCATCACAACAAGCACAAGGTGACTGTAGCATTTGGTGACCTGAAAAGAAACGTTTTTTACGCAGGTTTAGATCTGTGGTAAAATTTAAAAAAAATTGATTAAAATAGGTCACCAGTTTCAGCTTCAATTTCCTTGTATTATTTATTAACAAAGAGAGTTTCATTTTAATTTCTTATCACAAACAAACCGCTGTATGTAGCAACCTTAGCTTAATGACAGCAACGTCCTTAGGCCGTGATCTATCAGAAACGTGTATAACGCAAAACAAGCATATTGAAAATTCAAGTTTTCACTCACCAAATCTCACTTTTCGTTCTGAAATATTGACCAATTTGTTGATACCAGTTAGGTTTTTTCAATTTAAAGATCTACTTGAAAATATCGGTGGATAAAGGTGTTTAAACATATTTTTATGTCATTGACTAGTAGACCACTGCCTCAGCACAACTTCAGTTTGTTTTTGTAGAGGTACTAATCGTCTTCTGGAAAGTTGTTGCAAATCTTGACGAAACTGCATACGCATCGGTGATTAGATGAAAGCAGCAAACAACTGCGTTGGTTTTCAGTGTACATTCAGTAGGAGTTCGACAGTGGAAAACAGCAAACTACCGCGAGCAGATAGCAGATTTACCACCAGTTGTATGTGAAACATTCCTGTGCCGTCTCGAAGGTTGCCAAGATGAATTCGTTCCTGCGTGGATCGATGAACTACGTCTGGTGCACGACCAGCGTACTGGGCAAGGGAGCTACGGGGGCCGTCTTCCAGGGGGTGAACAAACACAACGGAGAACCGGTGGCCGTGAAGACGTTCAACCAGCTCAGCCACATGCGCCCTCCGGATGTGCAGATGCGAGAGTTCGAGGTGCTGCGGAAGGTGAATCACAACAACATCGTCAAGCTGCTGGACATCGAAGATGACCAGGAGGGCCGGGGAAAGGTGATCGTGATGGAGCTGTGCACCGGGGGCAGTTTGTTTAACATTCTGGACGATCCGGAAAACACGTACGGTTTGCCGCAGCGTGAGTTTCTGCTCGTACTGGAGCACCTGTCGGCCGGTATGAAGCACCTGCGGGACAATAACCTGGTGCACCGTGATCTGAAGCCGGGAAACATCATGAAGTACATCTCGGAGGACGGCCAAACCATCTACAAGTTGACCGACTTTGGTGCGGCCCGTGAGCTCGGTGAGAATCAGCAGTTCGCCTCACTGTACGGAACGGAGGAGTACCTTCATCCGGACATGTACGAACGGGCTGTACTCCGGAAGTCCATCAATCGAAGCTTTACGGCAAACGTCGATCTTTGGTCGATCGGCGTTACGTTGTACCATGTGGCGACCGGAAACCTTCCATTCCGTCCGTACGGTGGCCGCAAGAACAAGGAAACGATGTACCACATCACCACGAAGAAAGCACCGGGCGTCATCTCGGGCACGCAAACGAGTGAAAACGGCCCAATCGAGTGGGCGAAGACGCTGCCGGCCCACTGCCAGCTAAAGGAGGGTCTAAAATATCTCGTCACACCCCTGCTGGCGGGCCTGCTGGAGGAGAGTCAGGGACGCATGTGGTCGTTCGATAAGTTTTTCTTCGAGGTACAAAACATTCTCAACAAAACGGTACTGCACATCTTCTACGTGAATCGAGCGACCTCGATTGAGGTGTACATGGAACCGGAGCAAACATTTGTCCACCTCCGCGAGCATATCCTTGCCCAGACGGACGTTCCGCAGCCGTCGCAGTTGCTACTCCTGGAAAATGAGCTCTTCGAGAGGAAGGTTGATGCCAACACCAGCGGTAAGAATGTGACGAAAATCATTAAACGAAAACATTGTCTGATGCAATCTTTCTGCATTTTACCTTCCTTCAGCACGCGGATACCCTCCCACCGATCCCATCAACCCCGTGATGCTGTTCAACATCGAAAACTACAACGTAATCCTGCCGAGTGAGTGGGATTTGCCAAAGTTTCCTACATTCCCGAACGGAATTTCGGTCGAAAATGATGCCAGTCTGGCGAAGGTGGCCTGCAGCGTTGGCCACGAGTGTAAGCGCCGGGTCGAGAACCTGTCCCTGCTGGACACACTGATGAACAAAGCCGTACATCAGTTTTCCGGATTCCTTAGTGGACTGCTGGTGAATCTTTTGAAGTATGGTGCAGTTAATTTAAAACTATCCTCCATGACCTTATTTGTTTCAACTTTTGACGATTTGTTTCGTATTTTTAGGCGAACTCATCACCTGGAGGAAATAGAGGGGCTTATCTGTGAGCTTGGAAAAATGTTCGAAGTGGCCGCTTCCAATGTAAGTATGATATGTTGATGATAGGGGCAATTAAAAGTAGCATCTAGAAGGCACTCCAAAAGCTTCCTATCGTTTTTGTTGTACGTCGTATTTATCGTTCAAACTACTTTGACGCCAAACCCAATCATAGTAAGCTATCGGTGCTTACTTAGACCACTTGCATGTTTCTTTGTATGTATAATTTTTGTTCCACGAATTTTCTTCACCATTTGCAGTTTTTATTATGATAATTTTTAACAAAACAAAGTCAAGGTCAAAACAAGAAAGTTCATGTTTATTCATGGCTACGCGTATTACACAAGATTCAGAAAAAGATAAATCTGATTTATTATGCATTTTTTTAATCTATTAACGGTATAGCAAATTGATATTAAAAGCCAAATTTGGATTTCGTAAGATAGTTGTTGAATAGATACGTTATCTTCTTATCGATTCTAAAAGAACATTAAGTTTTCTGAAGCCTGTGCGGCCACTTGAAATGGAGAGCAACAATGTAAAAGTAATCAATATGAAACGTTTTTTTTTATCTCTGCACCTTTCAGCATGAAACATATCAAAAGGTAGCGACGGGTATTCTGGCCACCTACGAGAAGCAAAAGTCCGAGTTCCAGCGCGTCTCCGAGCCGATCCATCAGCTCTACGCGCGCTTCGTAAAAGAGGAGTCGCTCGTACGCGAGTGGAACTCGGGCTACCGGGCGCTTCGAACGCCCAACAAGAACCGCGACAGCGAGAAAGCCAAATCGCTCGTCGATCGACTACGCGACTCCTGGCAGCACATGCTGCGCGACCGGGCAACCCGTGCCCTCACCTACAACGACGAACAGTTCCACGTGCTGGAGAAGGTGAAGATCGCGGAAACGGGCAAGCGCCTGAAGGCCCTACTGAACGATGCCGTCCGTCAGGCGGTCGAGCAGGAAGCCGAGTGCCTGGCCGACTGGTACAAGAAAGCGCAGACGATATTCCTACAGACGCAGTTCTTGCTGAAAGACGTCGGGGCGTACGTGGACGCAATGTATGACGCGCGCGATCAGCTCAAGCAGCACCGGGAGGACCTGAAGGAGGAAATCAGCACCGATGGCGAGGTATCGACAACGATCGCAGCCAATAAGTCCATGGTGCCACCAACAATCCCAACGGTAGGCGATGGTACGGCGAACACGGGAGATAAAGGATCGACCGCACGCCACAATCAGTATAAGCTGCTGTGTTTTATGGTACGGTTTTTAATAGGCAGTCGAACATACCACCGGGTTCTCGTTCTTATGGTAATTTTTAATCCTTTTTTACCTTCTTTCCCTAAACCGCAGAACATGTACAACCAAATCAAAGATTTACACAAAATCTTACAACAAAACACTGATCTCTTGGCCGCCACCAAAGGGTTGCTTCAGGATGGCGCTGAAAAGGGTACGACGTAGTGGGAGGTACACCCACTAATCGACTGACCGGATGAAGGTGATACAACGCTCTTGACACTATTCCTCGTTCTCTGATGATTAGGGAAGATCTTAAATGTAATGCTGTGTATATAAATAATACTTTGCTCCCAACGCGGCAGTATTCTGTTGGTGTTAACCTTTATTTTCTCTATTTAATAGGCTATAATTGTGCTACAAATAAACTATATTTTCATAACAAACGAATTTTTCTTTCACGAATCTGTTAAGATTAAAATGAAGCAAGTAAAATGGTAATTCGCTGCATAAACAAGTTTGTGTAAAGTAGGCAGTAATATCTGGGACAACAACCATCCTAGTTTCAAGTTGGCTGCGTACTTTCATTGCGGCAGAGCACTACAAATGTTACGTTCAGACCGTTTATCATGTGGAAAGAAAAATTCATATCCTTCCGGCAGTTTACTTTGCTAATAATAAATCTTGAGTGCGATTTGGATTATTTGTGATTGTTCTATTAAAGCAAATTTAACATTTTAAGGAAGCAAAATCATAATAGTTATTGTTGTGTTCTTTTTGTATTCTTCTCCCGGCGCAAGGACACTGTCACACCCTTCTTTTTTCGTTTTTTTTCTTTTTTACACATCTTCTATCCTACCCGCGTCCATAGGACTGCGACTTTCTCTCTCACTCTCACGCAATGTTCTCTACTTCCTTCATAACAGGCCCCTGACGGTGTCTGGCGGTGGTACAACAGCTGGAAAATCATTTACGATATCGATTTTTTCACACACTTCCGTTGGATTTTCCCAGCCCACGCAGGGTTTCCGAATAGCGGTTCGTTACATCGGCGGCAGCAGGAAGCATTATGATTTGTTCGATATTGAAATAATGAATAGATAAAACAAGGCAATAATGGACGAGGTAAGCAGATTTTAAGGTACTGTATAATATGATTTTTCTTTACTTATCATCGATTAAAAGTTTACATATTTTCAGTTTCTCATCGATTTGACCGTGGGCATAAAATAACTTTACGAGTGTTGTTCTTGCAACAAATTGTTTAGTTTTCTTCTTCGAAATTTGTGCCGCTGCTTCCATGATTATAGAATGTTTAATTATCAGATTATTCAGCTTCTTTTCTCAAACCACTGTTTGCACTGACAAACAGAATTCAATTAATCGAAGCCAAACCTGGGTCTGAGCCAAAAAAAAAAACAACAACACGATAAAGCCATGAAGTTACCCCCAAAAACAGATGTTACCCATTTTTGCCTCCCCCAAGCAGGGAGGCGGGTGTCCATCCTTTATTTATGCTTGAAGGTTAAAAGGTTCGCACGCATCTTCACCGCCCGGGTGGAAAAGGTACAAGAAAAAAAGCATATCCCATCATCAGTCATCTTTCCGACGCCAGACGGTGGAAAATCCTTTGCCGCTTACTTCCGCTTGCGTGATTTCCCTTGTTTTTTTTCCCTTTATCAGCCTTCCTAAAAGCGATAACGGTACCTGACGCGTCGAATTGGTAAGGTCGCGGTTTGATCGTGCGGAATGCGAAACAAGCGAGCTAAAAGTAGGAAAGAACAGGCGGAAAACGAGGTAAAACGGGCACATAAACCATCTCCCCCGAGTCCCCTTTTGGAAAATCTACATACACCCACACACTCATGCACGGGGTGCCCTTATGCTGGCAATGAAAATGGGATGATAACCAAGGACCTTTTTTTCCTGGTCGCTGCCCCCGGGTTCCGTCAAAGGACATCAAGGACTCCTGAGGACGCGGGACGAGCGCAAAGCAGGTGAAGCGGTGATGAAAAAAACAATTGCCACCGAAAGTTGATGGCAGGTAGGGGAAAAAAGGAAAACACCAACAGGATACAGAGAAAGTTGGCTGGTGCGCTCGTTGTGCATTTAGCCGGTTAGTGGTGGTTGAGGGTTTTTTTTCGCTCCATCGCTTGCTATTCTCTTTGTGTCCTTCCTAGCCGTCCTGTGTAACGGTCGAGGCATGCACGTGGCCAATGATTCGAATTGCGCAAGCGTGCTCATCCTTGTGCCGGTACCTTCGAGGGATCAAACCTTGCGGAAGAAAAAGGTGCTCGTACGAGAAAACTCGACCTTTCTCTTCCGTTATTTTTGTGTATTTTTTTCTTTTTCATAAAACAAATGGAAACAAAAAAATGGTGTTGGGTTAGACAGGCCATAACGCCTTGAACAAGTTTAAATGCCTGCGCCGATCGGCATTGGTTCGAAGCCCTGCGGTGGTGGAGTGTTTGTAGAAACCAAACAAACAAAGCAGGCGAAACCACAATTTGGAGGTAGGTTACACCCTCTCCGGTGGGGTGGTGTTAAGGGGGCACCGGTAAGCAAAAAAAAAGCCGGTCCAACGATTTTGCATCATTTTTTCTTTTCCGCTAAAAAAGAGAGCATAACACAGTGAGCATAAGCGTCCGAGCGCGAGGAGCGAGTTCGGTTTGCTATCCAAGGGATGGAGGTTTTCTTTCTGCTGTGTTTGCCCCTTCCGTAGGGGTGCTCCGATTTTATTCTTTTTACCGCCAATATACAAAAAAGAGCTTGCTTCGATCCAGACCCGCGGGTCGCCATCGCGATACACATGCGGCAAAAGCGAAGCCGGCATATTAAAAATGCAACACCAACATGTGCTAACCTTCACCTCCTACGAGGCGCCATGATGATGATGATGGTGATGATGGAACCGGGTACGCAACCCCTTGCCCGGTTCCGGGCCGGTGAATTCATCGGTCAGTAATGTGCCGCACCCTTCCTCCTGTGGTTTTCCATTTTTCGCGCCGGGAGCGGTTTGGTGGTGCGACGGTGAAATGATCATGTTTTTTTTTTATTACGACGCCTTTCCCCCTCAAATGGTGGACGACGCGATGCGGCGGACATTTTGTCGAAGGTGGTCCGCGCTCTCCCCGCGAGGCAACGCGCTCCGCTCCGCTCTCGGAGAACGCAACGTTTGGATATTAACCGCACACGCAGACGATTACGCTTTTTTTGGTGCCGCCTTTTTTGTACAGGGGTGGTGAAAAAGATGGTGTCGAAAATGTGCGGAGATGATTCGGTCCGTATGCACCTCTCTTTGCAGGAGATGCTGATTTATAGAGGAAGCCAAAACACCAACCGATGGTGGCACAAATTGTACTTTTTACTGAAATTCCCTTTCCCCGAGAAAACCCCCAAAAAATGACATAATAACAACAAAACACGCAGCCATTATAGAACGCTCGCACGTACGCAGCCAGCGCTGCGCTTTGTCAATGCGAAACGAACAACAACACATATACACTCTCCCTCTCTCTCCTTCGGTCCAATGACGGTGCCGCTCCGCTCTTCCGCCGCAAAGAGAGACGTGCTCTTCCACCCGAAGAGAGCGGAGGTGTGCTCTTCTTCGCTTCGCTTCTCTTCCGAGCAATGGGCAGGCCTGGCAAAAAGTGCTGAATAGAGGCGAAACGGCGCACGGCGTACGACTGCCGTATATGTGCTCTCTCGCGGCGTCGTCTACCTTCCGCGGCGGCTTTTTGTTGTACGGTCAATTCCGAAAACCGACCGTCATACCCCCGTCGACCCCCGGCGCACAAGGTAGTGTGTACGTGAAGTGGGACGAGAAGAGCAGCCGAGCACCAGCAGCAGCAGCAGAAGCAGTGGTGTAGGAAATGTAAGTGTTTTTTTTTCCCTTTGTTTTATTGCTTTCCTAATTTTTCCTCAGCCACCTTTGATACCTTGCCCGTGTGCGTCAACACACACGCTTGTCGCGCTAGTCTCGTCCCGAATCCCCGGGCTCGATGTCCTTTCTTTTGCCATTGCGGTCCTTTCGGCAGGTCCGTTTAGCATGTGTAACTTCCGCGAGGCTTACCGCCGTCTGCTGACAAACGCGTTCCGTAAACGACGAGCATCGGGGGTAAAGTTTAGCTTGCAATAGAAAAAAACCACGCGTGCGGCGGATGTCCCTCGGCTGCTGGTGTCGTTGAGTGGAAAGGTGGCGTAAAGCAGTTTTAAATCAAATAAGTGCAATCGTTGTTTTTTTTTTTCCTGTCCGGAACCGAATCGGGCGCGCTTGGATTTTGCCGAAAGAGTAAGCAGCAGTTCTTTAAAAATCTCTTTCGTCGCCACTGTCGCCGCCATTCCCCGGCTCTGGTGTGGACGGTTGGCAGCGCAAGCGGCCCGCAGCAATTCAGCAAAACCAACGTCGTCGTCGTCGGGACGAGAGAGCACAGAAAGGTGAACTGTATGTGGTGCGGCTCTTTGCCCTTCCCTCTCTTGTGCTCGACCGGCATTCGCCTGTGGCTACATTACTTGTGTGGTATGAGCGAACGAGACGGCAAGAGTTTTTGTTGTTGTTTTTGTACGCAGCTCTCGCGCTGAAGAGAGCGCGGGTTTCAGCGGAGAACGCGCAGGGGGCAGGCAGTAAAAAAAAAAAATACACACCATTTTGGTAAACAGGGACGCCATGACAGTCCAGGGTGTGCTTCGTGTTGCGCTGCGGTGTCTCCTTTTCCTCGCCCGTGCGTGAGCAGTTAGGCGACGGTGGTATGCACACTTTCTCTCTCCCTCTCTCTTTCTCTCCCTTCGTCCTGGGAAACGCAGCGGGAGCGCAACGTTTGCGCTGAATCCCTTTCCGTGCGGTGGCGGTGGCCGTCCTTTTTGCCGTGTGCCGTGCTTACCTTGCTCTGCTCTCTAGTAATCGATGTCGGTTAGCGCGGGTCGGTCCGGTTAGTGGTGCGTTGTGCTTGCGAAAAATCCTTGCACCGCCAGCCAGCCAAGCAGCAGCGGCCAGGCCAGGCCCCAGGCAGGCGAGCCGAAGTCGAAAGCGTTCTGCGGCGTGAAGCAGTGTGCAGCTGCAGCATACGCAGCCCTTTCTGCTTGCTTTGCATGCACCGGCGGCTGAAAGTGCAACAGCAGCAGCGGCTATGTTTGATTTGTGAAGCTTCTTACTTCTTTCACACCCGTCCGTCGTCGGCCCGCCCGTTTGGGCCAAGGTGGGTGTGTTTATGTGAGTGTGTGTGTGTGTGTGTGCGCGGCTGTGTGCGGAGAAAGGCAGCAGGTGAAATTGTTCGACAAGAAAAGCGTGTGAACACTGACAGTGAAGAACGACGGGGAGGGTGAAAATTTGTCTTTCCTCAATGGAACGGACGAACCGGGCCCGCGGAAAGGAGGACACTCTTAGTGCTGCAGAAAGACGAAAATCAGCAGCAGCAGCAGCAACCGAACCGGCTAGACACCCCCGGTTGCCATCGCGGCCTCCTTCGTTCGACGAATAGTGGAACACGGTGGAAATTCGCGTGAGCGCGAAAACTCGAAACCGGTGGTTGCAATGGGAAAATCGCGGGAACCTGTCCCAACGAGCGAAGCGAAGAAGGTCAAGCCGTGTGGTCCGGTTTTTGTTATGGTCGTACATCGGTTGTCTATTTTGGAAGGAAAAGAACACTTACCGGCGTTTTGCCTCCAACTTTTCGGTTTCCTCTTAGTCGGCGGGCTTATGTTTTTCTTCTCCACGTTATCACTGAAGTCGCGATTTGGGCGGGTTTTTCGGTGGGTGTGTGCGTGTTTATTTTTGTCTTATCGCCAGTGTTAAATAGCGTAAACAAAAGCAATCTGTTTGGGACGGCGAAACAAAAAAGAAGACTATTGCCGAACGCACTGAAAACGTGATGGTAGAAATATTAGGTTGCATTAAATAATTCCTGTGAAGTGAAGTGTTTAGCTGCTTGGCGTTGTTGCGTTGGCAAACGGTATCAGTCGCCCGGGGGATGGTCATGGCGATGATGGTGGGTCTGATGACGCGGTCTGTCTCGACTCGACTGGAACGATGGATGGTGTATGGGAAAAGCAAACAAGCGTACAAACAACATGCAGGTGTCGCGATGCTGCTGCTGGTGGTAAAATCGCGCGTTTTTTCTCGCGTCTCGGCCAGCGATGATATGGGATTGCCTCGCGAAAGGTTTCAGCGTACCGTGATTTCTTGCTCCGTGGTTATTCCTGTAACCCGGCAAACAATTATCACCCGGTGGAAAAAATTTGCACCATAGTGAGAGAAAAAAAAGGAAACTCCGTCTGTGTCTAATTTGACCGAAAGACCGCGCTCCTTGGGTATAGAGGTTCGTTTCACAGTCCGCGAAGTTTAAGACGTTTATAAGATTTCTTGAAAATAACTATCCATCTCCCCTGTTTTAGTCGATGTATTGCTAAATATTCATTGATATTCATTTGAATATACCTTTCATCGCCACCGCCGATGTGCACAGCTTTCGGTGAATCCATCCACCCTATTACTGCGAATATCGCAAGATTTAAGGTATTGCGGGCACGATGTTGTGAATCCGTCCATTGAATTATGCTGATGGATATACTTTTTTTCGGGCTTCGCATAAATATTTTTACCTTCAGTAAGGACATATTTTGTCGGCATTTTTTTATGATCGTGCGCATAGAAGGTGAAGGTTGCGTTACTTGTGAATTAGCAATTGCATGGTATGCCGTTGAAATTTTCGCAATGTTGTTTTTTCTTTCGCCTGCTGTTTACCTGCGCGCCCACGAAAACATATTTTTAAAAAGCCCCCAGTGCGACCATTTCCTGGAACCCTTTTCAGTCGTAAAAAGGTGCGTGTGCGGTTTTTCAGTGTGGGCCTGGCCGGGCCGCAGTCGTCCGTGCCGTGTCGCCGCCATGATGGCGACACTTTGCGTATCATTGCGTCTCGCTTGCCCCTTCCCGGATAGGCGGTATATGTTTGCATCTTCTAACTCTTTCCCCCGTTCGACGCGCCTGCGTCCGCCGTTTATTCTCTCCATCCGGAAAAAGGACGCAGCCATATCTGGGAGCAGGGTACTGGTGTGGTGTACTCGTCTCGTCTCGAGCGGACTACAGCGCTATGATATTTTACGGTGGTATGAAATTAAACCCCACCGTCGCATTTTCGTGGTCTGGCAAAAAAACCAAAAAGGTGCAGCAGAAAAGGCGACGCTTCGCATCACACTTTCTTTACCGAAAGCATTTTTCAGGACAGAAGCGAAGGCATAGCATTCATTCCTTCCTTACACCGATTGCACTATCAAAGTTGGCATACCAACTTTGGTTATCCAGTCGCATATTTATTCTTCTCATTTATTCTTTTTCAATTTCCACAGCTTTGAACTCTTCGGCTTCTTCTTCTTCTTCTTTGACGAGGGTTTACTTCAGTACGGCTTTTGAATCCAGCTTCCTGGGCTTTCGCAAGCTAACCTGGAAATATTGACCGAGATAACTTTCATTCTGGTAGATCCTGGAAAGTGATGAATTTTCTACTTACCCGTTTGTGTTGCCAGTTGTGGGTTTTGCTATTAAACATCAAATATTCTACAGTAGGCTATCATTCTTGATGTTCTACATATACTGCCGTGGTTGCTAGGTGAGATGTAAAACGCTGTAATTGGATGCTGAGCCCAAAATAAGTGCCCCAACTGTGGCCGGAATTTTGATCACTTCTCTGGCACCTAAACTCGTATCGCATTCAAATGTGCATCATAACAGTGCAATGAGCAATCCCTCAGGTTTACTTTTGTTAAATAATTGTTCATCGCAAAGCCATTTGCCTCGGTTTTTTCCTGTACAACTTATTTTCTTTTGATTTTGTTTACAAGTGTTACTTCTGCAAACCATAAACGTTAAAGATATTCGTAAATTATTTATCCGTTGGTTAAGGCTGTTCAACCAACTCCTAAACTACCTATCACCTAATATTATCTTGTAATAAAGCCATCCCTCTTAGTATGTGGTGCGACAACTGGAAATCAATCGCAACATATCCCATTTACAGGAATGATTCATCGAAAATGTTGTTGTAGAAAGTGATTTACATAATATGCAAGAAATGTTAATCCTTTCCATTGATAAAATTATTTAATTAAGATTTTCACTATCTCTTTTAAAACCCCTACGGAACGAACACTTGACACTCGTTTCTGTCTCGGCATTTTTTTTTTTCTTTGAATATGAAGGTTCTGACTGCTAACTCCGGCAGAAAATTTTGGAGCCGGTATTTTCATCGATTGGCCCCGGGGGCCGTCGCTGTGCGTGCAATCTTTTTCGTTCCGCGGGCCCCATAAATTGCCCTTTTTTGCCCCAAGGACATTTCGGTGTTCTCTTCCTCACTGTGTTATTGGTTGAGGAGGTCCGCATAGTGGTGCTCTCTATCACTCTCTCGTGCTCCCAAAAATTGCTGCGTTGAGGAAAAAGTACCACCCTGGCTCGGGTAAGATGAGGAGTCAAGAAAAAAAAAACAAACAAACGAAGCATAAACTGGGAAAAGAATCTCGACGTATGTGTATGCGTGTGTTTGTGTAGCTGAGGGTGCATGTTGCGCTGTGTGTTTATATTGGCCCGGCACCCTGTGCTATGCCTACCACCAGCAGAGTCAGCAGGAGCAGTAAATCCTTCCTCGACGGCGACCGGTCTGACCGTCGGAAAGTTTTGCGGTTCAGCGCGCGCGGTCGCGCGTTTCGAACACCCGTTGAAGATGCGGGCGAGACGCACTGCTGCTGCGCCGCGGATAAGGACGAAACGGGGTAACAGAGATGCACGACGTGAGAGAGCGAGACGCGCGAGAAACCACACATCGGTCGTAGTCGGTGTTGGGCAGCGAAGCGTAGCGCGGAAAAAAAGAATCCCTTGCTTTTGGGCAAAAGGGGGAACGGTAAGAAGAAGCAGAGCAACGAATTGAAATGTCGTCGCGCATTGTGGATGCGGGAAAAAGGGTGAACGCGAAGAACGGGTGTTGTGTGCGTGAACAAGCGCGAACATGTGGTGGTAGGTCGGTCGCAGCGGCATCAGCGGCGGACACACGAGACACGGACATGGCGGCGGTGACGACGACGACGGTGACGGTTCTTTGCTTTGCTAAGGCGGACGGGTGGTGGCTGCTTTTCTTATGCGCCACTTGGGAGACAGAGAAGCTGATTTCGTGCCATTATTGTCCCTTTCAAAGGCAAATTTCAAGCAAACACGAAAAGTTGCACACACTTCGCGGGATGGGGGGAAATGCGCGCCTGCTGGTCCCGCGAAATGGGTTTTTCATTTTCAATCGCACTGAAAATTACCTCCCCACAACCTTCTTTGTCAGCAGAGGTCGTCAGCGTACCCTTTTCAAACTCCCGCTTCCGCCTGGAAGAAGATGTGCGGATTTCAAATTGGTTGAATGTAAAATGAGAATGAGAAATTTTGTTTTCTGTTTTTCCATTCAATTTTTATGTTAAATTAGGGGTTTTTTAATAGGAAAATTGAAGCAAAATTTGTAATACTGCAAGCAAGAATGTGACGGTGAAAAAAAAAATTATCCGTCACAGTTGAACGCCGCCGTCGCGCGAGTAAAAAGCAAATTCGCTGAAGAGAGTGAGAGTCATGGCGCCCGCGCAAAACGACGTGCGGCAACGAGAAGAGCGCCTTCGTCTTCTTCGTCGTCGTCGTCACCCGTTGATGATGTGATCCGATGCCACGGAGAGCACACGGACGCGAAAAAGAGATCACTGCTCAGAAGTGCGTGTGTGTGTGGTAGCGGTATGAAGTGCGCGAGCGCGAAGCGCCGCTGGGTGCGAGCGAGTGAGCGAAAAAGCACACACGCCAGACGCGGGCCGCCAACCAGCGGCGGGAGAAGAATGATGTTCGCGCTCTTTCTCTCTCGCTTGCTCTCGCAGCGCCGTGCACCGACCGTGGTTGGGTCGTGTGCTCTCGTGGGTTCGCTGCGATCGCGGTGCGGGTCTAGAGAGCAGTTTCTCACCACACTCTGCCGCGCACCGCCGTCTAGGATTTTCGTGTTCTGTGAGTGCGCTTTTTCCTGTGCTACACTGCTGCTTGACCTGCTTGGCCTGCTGCTGCTGCTGCTTGCTTGCTTCGCTGGGGCTCTAGCGAAGCGCTGGTTTCATCTACTTTTCCTACCGGGGGGTGCGGTTGGTTGTCGTCCCTGCTCTAGCAGCTTGCCTACCTGCGGCACCACCACCGCCTGTGCGCTTTCACTGTCCGCCGGACCCTCTTGTCTTACCCCGACGGTAGACGGGTACATTTTCTTATCGGACAGCGCGACGCACGGGGCTCCGTCCCAGGAATAGAAGCGCGTCGCCATTTGCCTGCGCCGTTTTCTGCTGCTGCTGTTGCTCGATTGACTTTTTGACGACGTCGGGTGTTGTGTCGGTGTGTGTGTGTGTATGTGCGTGTAGAGAAGTCTAGGGTTTTTTTTTTCGTTTTCACAAGTTCTTCCATTCGTCCCTTCCCGTTCGGCATCCGGAAAAAAAGTTGTATCAACTAAAAATGCAGGAGATTTTTTTGTGAATTATTTGCGTTGCAGTGCTGCTGCATTCCCCCCACTTCACACCTTGGCCTGTGTCGTCGGTGTGAGTGGAGTGTTCAATTCTTATTACAACCTTCTTCTCCACCGCTAGTGTCGATGGATGATGATGGTTGGAAAAAGTTCGGTTCGTCGAAAGCTTTCCCTCCCCCGTTTTCGGTCGTCTTTGATCATTCTCGACGTGAAAAGTGCATGTGCATGGAGAGGTCATCTGTACTGTTCCCTTTTTCTTCACCCACATTTCACTTTGCATTCGTTTATGGGTGGTTAGTTTTTTTTTCTCGTAAAATAAAATTTTCTACTGCGTTGTCCGTCCGTTGGCAGCAGAAGAATTGGTGGTAATTTTGACAAACGATTTTTTTTCTCGTTTTCTTGTTTTACCTCCTGCGCAGGGTTCCGAGCGGAGGAAGAGTGTTTAAAAATAGATTTAGTAGTAGAATTTATATTTTACACCCCACAGCAGCGCCTGCTTCGCGCTCCACTCCTGCTCTTCCATTCTCTACGTGTCTCGCTCAGAACTCGCGCAAACATGCATGTGAGTAAGAGACGCCTATAAGGGAGCAGTTTTTAATAATGCAATATTATAATTATCCCAGTTGGGGGAGTGGTACAAAAACCCGTACTTGTACAATTCTAGCATAATTCATTATTGTATGAATAAAAATTGTAATTTACAATGTTTTATAAGTTTTTTTTAGGTTTTCAGAAGAAAAGAAGAGGTATATTTTTAGGTTCCTGTGGAGTAACTTGTGATCTTTAGAGTATTTTTTTAAATTGATAATGTATCATGAATGTAAACTTTATGTTTGCTCCCTTCTCGTGTGTCAACCCTTTTTACCATCTACCACCACACCAACATCTGCAGTTGGATGTGCATATGGTATGTGTGGTGCATCATTGGTAGCACTATTTTCCGATGTAGAGGCGCACTCTTAAAACCATCCCATGTGCGTTAATGAAAGCATATGAAAAAAGTCTTGGTTGATTAATTTATTTTTCGACGACATCGACGACGAACGACATTCATATCGAATATGGAAACGTACCAGGCGCATTTTATTATCGTGGCTGGCGTCGTCGTTAGATGCGGGGAACCAGAAGTGGAAAGAGAGTGGTGTGCGTGCGTACAAGTGCGCTGTATGCAGTTTGGTTGGGGTGGGGTTCATGTTTTATTTTTCCTTTCCCACCAAAGCCTCACACCACACCACCACCATTACCGCAACGGGCATAATTTTTCTCGTCATCCACCACCGTCATCAACATCATC
The DNA here is from genome assembly GCF_943734705.1 of Anopheles coustani. Taxonomy (NCBI): domain Eukaryota; kingdom Metazoa; phylum Arthropoda; class Insecta; order Diptera; family Culicidae; genus Anopheles; species Anopheles coustani. The sequence continues at coordinate 24,505,106 of NC_071289.1, read as the reverse complement.
ATCGTTATGTCGATTGCTAACAACAATGTCCACAGAGCAATAGCAGAGGACAGTAATAAACCATTAATGGAGGGTTTGAAGGAAACGAGGGGAACATTAGAACACTTGCGTGTTTGGCGATAAACATGCACGCATTGTCGCTCCTACGACCACTACCACCACCAGCATCATCGCCTACTGCAGATGGAAACGAGATTTTAATATTGTCCTTTCTCGTCCTCGGCTTAGAGTCTGTTTAATTTTTTCGAGTTTCATGGGTGTTTGTATGTGCACGTGCGTGTGTGTATGGGTGTAGAATGAAAGTGCATCACCCGCATCACTAAGGGATATCTTGATGGTTTATTTAAAATTATCGCCAGGAAATGATGGAATAAGCAAAGAAAGGGCAGTTAAATGATTACTTTCTGTTTTAGCACTATGCATTGCAGTAACTAACTGTTTATCTTTTCTTTACCATCGATATTTGCGCCACAGCAGCGGGTTGTTTCAAAAAACGGGTGCTAAATCACAAGTGCGTGCGGATGGTGTGAATGTCGTTGAATCTATCCAGTGAAGCAGAGATAAAGTTAGTAGAAGTGCGCCGTAGAAGCAGAGAGTCCAAATCGTTTAAGTACAGGAAAGTGCAAGAAGAGTGATAAAAAAAAGTGCATCATAACTTGCGTCTGTTGTGTTGCTAGTGTGCGTGTGTGTGCGTGCGTGTCGTGTGTACGGTGCAGTAAGTGTGGTTGTTTCCCCGAAGTAAGGCAACGGGGTGACGGTAGAGGTAAACGCCTCTTCCATCCATCATCATCGCCGTCTCGCATCGTCATCTAATCCCGCATCTGGGCAACGGAAGTGTGGCAGAGGCAAGACGTAGAACGCAAGGGTGGCGATAATTTTATAAACAATAACACCGGTGAGTGAAAGTGGCTGTGTTGTTGATGTTGATGGAGATTTGAACCTGCGTGTGTGGGTTTAGATCGAATTGTGTTTTGGGGCAGATATGGGATGATCTAGAAATGGGTGTACAATGGCATACAGTGTAAACGAAACACAGCAATGATTTACCTACAACTGTCTAACGAATTACTTCCGTAAACACGGCTTCGTGTCACATTTCGTTCATAAAAACATACAATGAAAGCATGTTAGAAAAGGAGGCGTTTACTGGGCCAGTCTGATTATAAACTAACGCAGCCAGTCAGAAGGTGGAAAGCAACCAAACGAACGCAGCCATTGCCGCTCCCACCACCACCACCAGCATAAGAGGAGTGGAGTGAGTGACGCGGCGCATGATTGCGTGTATTGTGTGCGGGAGCTCTCCTCGCTTCCACCACCACTAGAATCATGAGAAATAGCAGAAACGGGTGGAAGGGTGCGGCACACAGATGCACATCCCTTGCTGTCAAGAACGAGAGAGGGAGAGAATCGGTTAGTTGATGCAAACCGTCACGGTGTGGCGCTGCAGGCAGTGGAGAAGGGAGCTTTATTCAGCGTTTTTCGTTGCCTCCTCTTGGGCCGTTTTTTCCATTGGAGAAGTTGGCGTTTTCAATTTTATTTTCCTTGCGCAAAAGAGAAAAAGAGAGAGAAAGTTGACTGGAACCAGTTTTCCAGCATAAACTGTGCTGGTGCCGCCTTGGAGTCAGATTTTTACCATCGAAATGTAATCGATCTTACACCGTCGCCTCTCCTTCCTCACCTTCTGTGGAAAAGCCATTGGAATCGATCGAACGGTTGTGGCAAGGGGAACCAACTCGCGTAGGATAATGGAAGTAATAAAAATCGAACCCAATGGCAATATTTATTACAATGACGATTGCTTGCGAGTAATTTTATCGTCAATATAAGCAATCTTTTTGACTCAATATATCTTTGAATTGAGATCAGTTTGAGAAAAAAAGGGGAAGTGAAAATTATTGAGCAATAATAAAAGGTTTTACAAAGCGGATTGATTATATTTTGCTTTGCAGAATGGAGCAAGTGTGTGCAATGGCAAGTTTCCAATTTAAAACAAATGCTCCAAATGTGGTTCACACGAGTTGTGTGTGTTTTATTGCATTATGCCACAATGTTTTCTTTTATAGTCCCTTCTTACGAAGAACATCATCTTGTCACGCTCAAACGTGCACTTGGAAGAGGAAATATATTTTAATGTTGCATTGAACAATGGGGCGTAGAAGGCACAGGAACCACGAGCACGAAGGAGGAAGAATAAATGGAGGTTTTGGAAATAAAATACAATACCATAAAAAAAGGAAACAGACCTCAAAGCCGAAGCATGGCAAAGGGGTTTGGGTGCCGATTATGGATGCTGCCGATGCTCGTCGCGAGACGGCAAAGAAACTGATGAAGAGAGTTGAAAGAGAAACTTTGTCAATAGAACGCCGCCCCTCTAGGACAGGTTAGAAGTGGAAGGGATTGAGGAGAGCGCGTGCGGGAGCTCCCCGGCTTTTATTAGAGGAAGGAGAAGAGAATACGGAGGGACCGTGGTAGGGACAGAGTGACGGCAAACAATCTTCGAATCGAATTCTTCTCGCCGTCTTCTACTTTGTTTGATTGTTTTGGATTATTTGTTGCATGTTCGCTGAGTTTCCTTGCCCATGTACCCGCGGTCGGGGCGTTGTATATTAATTTTGTATGATTATTGAAGGATTTAGAATTTTTATAACAAGTTATTTCGTTTTCAAAAATATGTTGTTTTAGAATATGTTATTCACTCAATTTTTCTTTTCTGTTTTTTGTTTAAGTGCTCATGATTTACATACTTGAAATTTTGGGAGGGCTTGAAAAGACGTTTAAACTCACCTGAGAAATCATGGCGATTTTTCGCGATTTACTAGACAACAAATCAAATAAGCCCTTAATACTACTGCAAACCAAACATACCTCCAATTTCAAGTTCATCGAATGAAATTCCTGGTAGTCTGGTCCTTCGTATTCAGCATTCAGCGGCGATGATTTACCAAAAAAAAAAATACTTCAAAGAGCGAAAGAGAAACATAGTTGTGTCACAGGTCATGGAGTGTGCGGTTGCGCGAGAAAGCGATGGAAAAGTTCCCCTAGCTGTCCCCCATCATCATCATCCCCCACCCCTTTCCAAAACCGAGCGAGACAAAGTATCGCTAAAAGAGGGAGAGAAAAAAGTCATCGATCTCCCATTCTCTGACAGCAGGAGGCGGGGCAGGATTGTGTTTTTGTTTCTTTTTTTTTTGTGTTACCCTCATCTTTCCCCCCTCCCCCTCGCTCGAGTCAGCGGAGGGTTGGGGAGGGGGAGGGAAGAACGCCGTCGTCATGTCGTGCGCAGCGGTGGGACGGACGGACGGACTGGTTTTTCGATTACTTCTCTTCGTCTGCTCCGCGGATTAATTTCCACCGCGTTTCTGTCGGTGCTCTTCGCTTCTGCTATCCTCCGCGTGAACATGGAATTGTATTTATCAGGAAAAAAAAAGTCGCTTTGTATCGATTCTCGCGAGCGCGCAATACACAACCACGAAACGAACGCGACCCGAAACACTTGGAGTCGCCCCCCTGCGGTCATGTTCTTCTTCATGCGTGTGTCTTTTTGTTTTTGCACTCGTTTATTTTATTTATTCTTTTTGCGCTCTTCGTAGGTGCGTGTATTTCTTCATTTTTTATTCTCCCATCCATTACCACTCACACACACGCACGATTCGCGCGACTTTTTCGCGTTTCGTCGTCCGTGTGTAGCCGCCTGCGCTTTTTTTTTTGAGACAAACCAAGTTGAACGAACGCGGAGCCCGGCCTCCTTACACTACTCCCCCTCCGAAGGGGCGGTGATTTGATTGTTGTGTATTGGGGAAGCAGAAATCGGTAGGAGGGTGAGAGGGGGTATAATAAGTTCGTATAAAATAGATGCAAGGAAAACAAGTGATTAAACAAACTAATGGTACAAGAGGTGCATGGCAAAATTAAAAAATATTTTGGAAAAACGTAAACGAAACAGCAAGCAGTATCGTAAGTTTTGCTTTCGAAACAATAAAACATTAATTCTACACCGGGTGTGTGGTGTGATGCTTGCCACCCTTTTGTTCACACATGTTCTTCGGAGTCGGAAGTTTGGAGCCCCATCTATCCCACCCCCCGCATCTGTTTAGTGTAGGGTGAGGGGGAGGTAAAGTAATTTTGAATACGCTCATGTTGGTGAGGTGGAACGAAACGAAACAATGGTGTGGTGTGGCATGTCCTTTGGACCGTGAAGAATGTTGGCGGCTGCTGGCCCGCATCGAGTGCGGGATCTGTGTAGGTCGAAGAAGAAGAGGCGGAGAAATAAAACAATGGTTGGGGGGGAGATCCATGTAGCATGTCGGTTTGCTTTTATTCCCGCTTATTTTGTTTCCACCCCTTCTCCCACTCGCTCTTCGACGACAATAAAGCAGACGACGACGACGACGATGATGATGATGATGATCGTCGTTTTTCCTTTTTGCAAGATCGCGCCGTGCCGCTTCCCGCGGGGCATGTTTGTACCGGGTATGTGTGCGCCCCCCGCGTACATTTTCATTTTATGGCTCCCCGCTGGGACACGAGAATCGTTTTGTCGTGGGGTGGGGCCAGGTAGCAACGGGCGAAGGAGGAGGAAAAAGTCTGCCCACACCCACTGTCATTCTGCAGCCACCATTAATTTATCCTACATTAATCTCCCGCCGAGTGGTAGGGATGTGTTTTTTGTATGTGTGTGCGTGTGTTTTCGAAGGATGGAAGAGAAAACATGAAACGCGAGGAACACGATTGACGGAAAATGAATACCGCGCAAGAGCTGATGAAGAGTGAGGCAGACCTGGAAAACTTCGTTCGCTCGAGACGATCTGAGGGAGGTGGTGGTATTGGGAAGGAAATTAAAAATCCACACATTCGCGACACCAACACTAACCAATTTTTAGGGGAAGGCATGGGGCCGCATATTCGTCCTCGATCCCCCAATTCGTTCATCTTCACCAAAATCAAATGCTGGTCAAAATTGGCGGTATTTTTGCAACATTCGCGTATATTTCGCGCGCTCACGTCCATCTTTCCATCGGATTCGATTCTTATTCCCCCCCTGGTGTAGAAAAGGGAATTCTGGCTGCGTCCTCTGTTCGTGCGAGAATTGTTCGGCAACAATGATTGAACTGAAATTGAACATAAATTGAACATGTTTCTTCAGGACTCTCTTCTTCTCTTTTCTTAAATCTTTTTCGTGATGTGGTGCTGTTACTTCCCATTCCGGCTTGGTTGGCTTTCCCTGCCGATCTTTGATAAATCATAAGGTCGATTTCGCGCCTTTTTACAGCTCCCTTTTTAAAGCATGTATCAGAAAGTTTCTTTCTATGGTTGCCTTGATATTTTTTTATAAATACTTTTCGCTATGTGTGGCTAAAAATTGCACTATTAATATTTCCGGGAGTTTGACAAGAATTTTAATCCATGATCATGACTTGTTTTATGTTACTATAGTTTGAACATCTACACGGGATTTCTCTAAACTATACGTATAAATTATATAATTAACCGATAAATTGCGAATTGAAAATTTTGCAACTCTTTTTTTGCAAACTTTTCTCGTGCTGTTCCTACTATTGTTTTCTTTTCGAACGTTTCGTTGCATAATAATTGTTGTCTAATCATACTTAAATATCATAATATTCCCCGTTCATGCCGTACTGTAATGCTTTGTCAAAACTTGCAGAATATCAAGAAGTGGTTCTACATAAATTTAATCAGTGACAATAACGTTGACTATCTAAAATGACATGAGTAAAGTTTAAGCAACTATTTTTCGGAAATATTTGAAATCTTTACTCGTATACCATAAAACAAGATAAGGAACACAAATTCCAAGTACTCTAGATTCACCCTGTTTCGGTTTCATCCAACAAGTGATTGGCAAATAGTAGGCACCCACCGCCCAAATACCGCGTGGACACTAACGTGACCTGACCACATTCTCTTCTTGTTCCTCATCATCTTCATCCGACATGACACCCAATTCCACTGCACACACGTGGTTTCTAACGAAGCGCGGCACCCGATGTCTGCTAACGTTTTGCTACTTATACCTTTTGACTAGCGGGTGGTGTTATTATACCTTGATAATTCAGACAAACTACTACCAACCCTCCAACCGGCGGGGCTGAAACCATGCTGAATAGAGTGAAAGAGCGAACAAGATGCTCTGCGTGTCAGATAATGCAATGACGATGCTCCAGGGTGGTTTGGCGGTGATGCAGCGTGATTGAATTTTCCGCCTTAAAAGGGAAAATAGAAACACGGGGGCGGGAGTTGTGTGGAGCAGCCAACGCAGATGGAGTGCGGACAGCACCGGAAGGGAAGGCAGGGAAGCTGTGGGCGGTAGTCGCGCCGTCTTTATGAGTCGGCGAAGAAGGCTCGGATGCGCAGACACACACACACACACATACTCACTCAAAAACACCCCCGTGTTCCGTGCCACACTAGTTTATTTCGCACTAAGAAAAGAAAGGAAGCGGAGGAAAGCTCCGCATTGTTTGCGGAACCAACAGGATGAAAAAGTGGGAGTTGGGGGTGAGGTGGCAGGGGCCCGCATCATGCGCAGACTCGTGGCGCAAAGCGGGAGAGAGAGGGAGACGGACAGGATTTTTTTTAATGCTTCCAAGAGCATGCGCTTTTCTTGTTTCTCTCTTTCTCCGCGGCGAATCATGCTTTTCGCTTCTCTCGCGGATAAAATTTAAACCATCATGGCGGCGCGACGACGATGGTGGTCTTCATCTTCGCGGTGGAGCGCCCCCTTTGTCCTCTGATGGCGAGCGTGTGGTGTGTGTATGTGTGCCTTTTGGGGGAGGGTATGTGTGCGTGTGTTTTTCATCTGGGAGGAACTAATTCCGCGGGCTTGACGCGCGAAGAAAAGCGCGCAAATTGTGCCGCTCTCTCCTGATCGAATCTCTCCCAATTCAATTCCGCGCTCGTAGTCCGCGTACGTTTTGTTTTTTATTAGCGGCCCGCGGCTGCAAGAGAGTGCAAGCCTTTGTACGGGAGGGAGCACGGCTGGGTGGGTCGGGAGTGGCTGAACTCGCGCCGGTCCCTTGAAACCGTTGACCCCGCAACGAATTACGTTATTGATAGAGCACCGGTCCGCGAACCGCCCCTGAGAAGTGGGTGGACGGGTATCGTTTGCCCATTTCCATCTCCACGCAACACCCCTCCACCCCGCCGTTGGATGATTCTGTGGAACCGGCGTTTTGCAGCCGCCCATTTCTCTTCTTGCTTCCGCCCAAGAGCGTTGTTGTTGTTGTACAGAGGCTGGTCCGGTGCTTCGTCAACCCCTTCTACCTTACGGAGTTGCCTTGTGCCGCGAAACATTTGAGACTTTGTCGCCGAAGAGCCAGAAATGACGGACAAACCGAAGGAGGAGGAGTGTGTGGGTGGGCAAGATACGCCCCGATGATGTTGCTGATGGCGCGCTTTTCCATGATATGGTTCGCGCTCAAACTGAAAAATGGCGCGAAAAGTTATTCGTGTCGAGGTTTTCGGCTTTGTGTCTGGATTGTTTCCCTCCTTCGCTTTGCTCAAGTTGAGCGAATTATCTTCTTTTTTTTAAATAATTGGTATACTGGTTTTGAGACTTGGTGGACCAATTGTTCAATTTCCTTTTCCTCAGTGGGGATCATATGTTGTTTAAAAGATGCATCAATAACAAACATGTTTATCTGTGTCACTGTCACATTTAAAAGCACTGCATTTTTTTACAAGAAATTTACGGATTACAGATTCAGATACAGCTAAAAACAAAAAATGTCTTGTATGTTGAACAGAGCATGCCATGCGAAAGTAAAAATATAGATAGAAAATCGAAGCAAGCTATCTGTGCAGTACCATTTATTTAAACTTGAATCGAATTATGATAATGTAAACAAATGTTTCGTTGCCGTTATAATAATCATTTTCTTTCATTCTCTTTACAGAGTTTAAGTTCGGAGCATTTTAAAAAAGAACCTGCTACCGTTGTCGTTCGACGGTTTGGGTGCCACTGAAAAAGCGACAAATCCACAAATGAGAACACTCAAAGTGTTACCAGCCATCTCGGAAATCAACGTTTTTATCAGCAGCATACCAACAGCATCGGCTGTACTCGGGCACAACAGCAAAACAAGAGGCAGCTTGCGGCAGGAGACACATCGTTTCGTTGATCCGATTGATGTGATCTTGTTTTAATTAATAATTTTTATCAGGTATGAATGTTAATAAACAACAAAATCGTTTATAAATTATAATGATTAAATAGTACCACTCAATGACACCTCTGTCTAACTTGTTCTCTTCCAGATGACCCTACCAACCCAACGACGGCCAGCGAAGTACGGACGAGGGTGTTAATTGCATCTAGCACTGGCAAAAATCTTCCTTTTCTGCTTAAGCGGGGTTTAAACAAAAGTTCCCCCTCTCAACCGGTTTGCCGGTCAAACATCATCAACGAGTCGTTGAACGTACACCTAGCAGTTGGTGGCGGTCGATCCTGCCCTGAGGATCACCCCACGTGTCCGCTCGATCACAGTTCGAGCCCCTTCCCTTTCAGAGGAACCGGCGGCGCCGGGCCTCTCCTCTTTCCGGGTAGCTACCCGTGATCCTTTTCCGTTTGGCGCGGCAGTTCCGGCACCGGCAGGTGTTGGAACTTAAACGGCGCCATCATTCCTTCCACAATAGGTAAGCAAAGGGCGAAGTACTTGCCGATCAATGGTCCTACTTAGCGCGACGAAAGAACAAAAGAATCAGGGAGTTGACCTCAAACGAATATTTTATTTGTATTAAAATTAAAATTTCATAAACGTACATTACGTCATTGCATATTCTCCTTATGCATCGTTTTAGAAATTTCAATCCAATAGATTTTATTTATATATGTATATTCATGACAAATTTTGCGATGCATGATAATTTGTACATGCTTACGGTTAAGCATTGATTGTGCTTTCCTTGTTAGAAATTTAATTCTATATTGATAAAATACGTTGTATAGGATAGCTAGAATATGTTGCTGGATAGCAAGTGAACGAAAAGATGCAATCATTTGGTTTACATTTATTTGGGTAGATGTTTAACAATGTTGATCCCTTGATATGATTGCTGATCTATACTTCATAGCTCAGGAAAAGCTTAGGAGCTTATGCGCCTTATCAGCTTCAGACGACGGAATGTTTCACGTTTTTTGATCTATTTTCCTTTTTTCCTGGTTTCACAGGGTCGTCACACCTCACCAACCTGTCTGGCCCTGCTGCTACCCATAGCAGCAGGGGCAGCACAGGCCATCTCCCACCTCCACCGGGATCACACCTTCAGGTAAGTTTCCCAGCATAGTTTTTGTTGGTGCACAAGTGGTCAAACGTTTGCTAACTCTTGTTACTTTTTTTCATCCGACCTTCCCTCCAGCAACTCCACGGGTCTGGAGTTCTTACGGATCATACAAAATTACAGTATTTGGGCAATATGCAGGTAAGAGTTAGCGTGTGGGCGTGTGTGTAGCCGATGGTATCCACACACTGTTCTACCTGTAAAGGATGTGTTTTAATCGTTGATTTTTTTTTCCTTTCTTCTGCTCGATAGGTCCACCCCGCGCACAGTGGTAGTGGAGGCCACCATCCACCCCCTCCACCTACGCAGGGCCCGCCGCAGTCCGCTCATCCTCCGCCTCCACAGCCGATCCCGATCGTGAAGCCGGAGTTTAAGGTGCCGCCGTTGCCGGGCCACATAATGGACGTCCGCGGCCCCGATGGCTCGATCGTTAAGATCAACATGCCGGAGCACCACGATCCAAGCAAGCCACCGAACAACGTCGAGATGCTGAAGGTGAACATCGAAGATCTCAGCCAGTTTTTGTCGTACCATGAAGTTTTCGGAAAGCTCCCTTCCGACATGCTAACGGGCCCATCCGCTAGCCTAGTGCCATCGTCGTCCACCAACACCGCTACGACCAGTGCGCATAGCAATGGTAAATGTGAGTCACCATCTCATCTCAAACCATAATACCCCAAGTAGATGCGTCCCCTCCTTACATGAATGATTTGTTTTTAAAGAAGCAAAAGATACAGTTCATTACATTATTTTGTCCAAGAAAATCGTTTAACCTTTTTATTGTTTTTATTTAAAAATTTATTAACTTATCACTGGCATGTTCATTGCGCCCATCATTTATTTTTAGTATTATAAATTCTTATGTTATACAAATGTTGCATTTTTTTATAGTAGATAGCATTATAAATTAATCCATTCTCATGGAACACATTTGATTCGTACATTTGCAGAACAGGTTAAATTTAAAAGTTGTTTTTGCAAGAATAAGTAATTTACTATTCTAGTTGACATATGTGGTATAAAAGTGTGTTCCAGGCAGGGTAGATTAATTTAAATTTAATTAATATTATAGTTAATGCAAGAAGCGTGAATCAAATTTATCAAAGATATCCTTGAAATGGTTTTTACGCTCGCCTTTGGCCTCTCTTTGCCAACCTAAGATGGCCATCTCAAGGCTGTATGTCAGAAGGAGCGAAGAAGGCATTGGTGGAAGTGCGTAAATAGTTTATTTTAATGTGTCCTGAGAGTTTAAGTTGTTCACCTTTCAAGTTTTCAATAACTCAAAATAGTTCAAATAAGTGTCAAATAGTTGAATATACTTGTTAGAAGAGAGGAAATTTCTTACCCTTTTTTATACATAGTTTTCTTTCGCCATTTAGTTGGTATGTTAATTTTGTATCCTTCCTAAGCATTAGTAGACTGCGGGAAAATGGATGAAACGTTCGTCTAATTGTGTGTGTATTTTTCTCTCTGATTCTCTTCCAATCGTCTCAACCCCACTCTTTTCGCCGACATTCGTACAACGAATACCCTTTCCTTTACCGGGGATGTAATTCCTTCCAAACCGTGTTACGATGTGTGGTAAATACCGACGAATGCTCTCCACAGTAAATCACATCCGTCACCCAACGGGCGAATCTCCGTTCAAGTGTAGCTACTGTGCGAAAAGCTTCACCCGGAAGGAACACCTGACCAATCACGTTCGCCAGCATACCGGTGAATCGCCTTACCGATGTCCGTACTGTGGCAAGACGTTCACCCGGAAGGAACATCTAACCAACCACGTCAGGTGAGTGTCGTTGTTTGTTCCAAAGCTAAAAGAAAAAATCCAGAAAAAAAAACAATTGTTCTGCTTCCATTGCGAGTTCTTGTCCCCCCACAAATCCCCTTACCACTCTCTATATCTATTTTCTCTCTCTCTCTCTTTCGCTCATTGCCTTTCAAATTCCATTTGCCGTCAAAACAAAAAAGAGCACAATGAAATAATTGTACAACCGTGGCCTTCTCCAATCTTGATCTTTTTCTCGGTCTCGGTCTTACAAAGTCTGATTGATTTTCGTTTGGCATAGTTGTAGTCGGTAGCGATCGTTTTCCAAATGGAGTTTCGTTTCGTAAAAATTAATTCTATCATTTTTCTGGACATTGGCAAGTTGTTACATTCGCCTGAATTATTTATTTCGGAATTTTACCAAGTGCTGTTGCTGATAGTAGTGCCATCCCGATTGCTTTCAACTCTTCTGCGTAATTTGATTTGTCTTCAAAAAACACAAAGTGCATTTTAATTTTACAATAATCAACTTATTCATCACAAAAAAGGATTCTTAAATTACAACAACTTGAATTTAACATACGCAGTGTGGATAGTTTTCGTTTCTGTTCGTATGAAAAGTAATTTTCTTCTGGGAAAATGAGGGTCTTGTCGACACTGTGTTCGAATTTACGCGTACCTCCGTGCGGAATGCGATGATTCCGTTTCTCTGCTACCCTTTTCAAGGGTCCATTAACACTCTCATCGGGCAGGGAATGGGAAAAAAACTGGAGATCCTTTCCGCATCTTCTCTCGAGGGATAAACCATGTCCAAGCTTAGACGTACATGTCGTCTGGGAAGCGTCGCCGGGGCAGAATGTCCATTATGTGAGGAAAAGGGCGAAACAGTAGTCTGCGTGTACGTTGTTGCCAGCTGCGTAGATCCCGGAAAGTTGACTGGAGGGGAAGAAAAGTTTGATGCCTCCGGTTTCGTTTGGCAGGCGGATTCAATAGTAGGCGCCGAACGATTCGTTTCACACACTTGTCATTGTTAGCACCAATGATTTCTACAAGATGCGTGTCATCTAGGACGTTGCCGACAGTTATTCGATAAAATGGTTCCTCCAATCGAAGCACTACTTCGTCTTCTCCAGGCCGTGAAGACATCACATGTGACGGAAGAGGTTTCTGTGTTGTGAAAGTGATCTTAAATTGTTTACTTTCTTCAAGAATGTAAACATACTCGATTGAATGAATTTGAGCTAGAAGAACAAAAAAAAAAGTTTTAGTATTAGTCCCGAAAGATTTTTCTACTTTTTCGGGTACACAGGGGGGGAAGCGTTCTACATTCCTTCGTGTTGATGTGTATCAGATACTAACTTTCACTAAAAATTTTAAATGACCCAAATGTATACTCCGTCTTTGTTGAAGAGTACGATTATTATCGTCCTTCCCAAAGTGAACTACGATGCATTTTATGCTTCTCTTCCGATGTGCGATAGAGATAGATATGCAAAAAAAGCAAAGGAAACCCCATCTTGATCTTGTTAAAAATGCAAACACAAAAACAAAATCCACAACCAAATCCAAGGATATCTTTGATTGATTCACGCTGTTTGTTTCTCTCTTTGTATCTTCCTCGAACAGATTGCACACAGGCGAAACACCCTACCAGTGCACATACTGCGGGAAGAAGTTCACGAGAAAAGAACACCTTACCAATCATGTCAGGTGAGAGAACGCTTCCTTCTTCTTGCTCAAACTGATTGCCTTTTGCGCACCGTTTGCGTGTCCCGATGTACACCACTTCCGTGCTGTTTCGTTTTTGAGTGGGCCGCAGTGTGCCTAGTGCGCCTGCTGCCACCCGTTTCTTGCACATCCGCATGGAAGGATGCCGAATCGATGGTGTAAAGGACTTTATGTGTTGCCACTGATTGTTCGGCATACTTATTTCTGGTTAGGTCGCGCACTCTGGACGGGAGTTTCCGATGGGAAGCGCATAGGCTGGAAGTTGACATACTGTTGCTGGATGGTATGATGACTACTACCGGCCGAGGGATAGTTATTATCCCAATCTCCTCGTGAATGGCTATAGTTTGGCGTATTCTCTTACACCTGTTTGCGCGATCTGTGAAGCCCCCCGAGCCGTGGTTGTAACGGGACACTTTTTCATTCTATCTTCCTTGTTGGAAGCCATGAATCCGAAGTCCAAACTTTGGACGGTTCGGTAAAAAAAAAAACAAGTACCAACCCTGACCGCAGCTGCAATGCAAAGGGTAGAATATCTAACAGATGTGTTTTTGTTGTTTTTCTCTCTCTTTTCCATTTTTCACGTTATTTTTGCTCGACCCTGCCCAACCGGCGATGTCTTCACGTGGCGCTGCTGCGACTGCTGGTGTGCAATACACGATGCTATGCCTATGTTGGGCATGCTTTCCCAAAACAAATACCAACCAACATACGTTACACATCATCTCTCTTACTCCACATCACACCCACGTTTGCGGAATATAATAATACTTCGTGCACATCATCTCCGTTTAAATTGCTCTGTGCCCCCCCGCGGTTTACAATCAATCAACCCCCCTCGTCCCATGGGGACACACGCTTCTTCGCGCTCGCATGCACTTTTCCCGAAACGCATGAACGGCGGACGCCGAGATGCAGATTGCACACCGGAGAAACTCCGTTTCAGTGCACTTACTGTGAGAAGAAATTCACTCGCAAAGAGCATTTGACCAATCACACGAGGTGAGCGAATTACTTATGCACCCAACCACCCCATAGCTTTCTTTATTTTGTGTTTTGCTAATAACCCTCTCTGGAATTTGGAGTTGCGCAACCGGATGACATTTTAGCAGATATAACTTCACTTCGCTGATTGATCTCAATTTATACACACCGAACTTACGTTTTAGGCATAGCGAAAGTGATCGTGCTGCAGCAAAGCGATTCTTTCGGTACTTCGTTTTCATGCTGAGAATGCTGGATTTCGCTGGACACCTTGTTAGAGAAGTGTTTATTATAGTAATAACATTTAATTTTCAGCGCAGCTGGCAACACCGTGCAAGAAGCAGATTTCGTAACCAGGGGGAGAAGATGCTGTGTGGGTTATTTTGCGGGATTCCGTCTTTTGAGTGAACTTTTTTAAAATTGCTTTTCAGGAACACTTTGACCTTTTGCGAGATATTACAATTTTGCTGTTACGAGTTACGACAATATGGCTTAGGCGCCTGAATGATACTATTCTTCCTTGTTATAGAGAGCATATGTTCGTTCTGGTTTGTTCTGCGTAGCTCTGAATTTCAGTTGTTGAAGATCTGTTTTGTGTGAGATGTCAAGTTTGTCCATCGAATGGTTATCTAGCGTTGATCCTCGTTCTATGAAGATTGCGGTATTCTTCTTTCAGTCCGCTTCAGTTCTCTAGTTTTCCCTATTCGAAATCGGCGCGCTCCTTTGCTACGTTCGCTATTTCGTTGCATTCATTTGAGGTTCTTTTCTATTCGTCCTGTTTGCATTCCGAATAATTTCGTTCGATCGAACACCGGCGTGTGTTTGTTTATGTACTAATCAAACCAAAACCATCCCGCTCTACTCCTTCTTCTTCGACAGGTTGCACACCGGCGAAACACCTTTTCAGTGTTCTTACTGTCAGAAGAAGTTCACTCGCAAAGAGCATTTAACGAATCACGTCAGGTGAGAGCCGATAGCCGCTCAAGCATATACGTCACCCGCCCAAAACCAGAACTCCCCGCCCCTCCGACCCTGGAATTCTTTCATCATTACCACCGCACTATATCATATCTAACGATCACCTTCCATCCGCCAAGCAACAATCCTCGAAGAAAAAGGAGAGTTTAAGCTGTCCAACTGTTGAAAAATCGCCGTAGAGAAAATATGTCGGTTTCCAAGGTGTGCGTACTGATGTAAAGTCCTTTTGTTCCGATAACGACGACAGCAGCATATTCTCGTGTATATTCGATCGAAGTTTAAGAGCAGAATATAGGGAATATTATCGGTGCCACACTTGCAATAGTTCTATGCGTGTTGTGACCAAACGCCTGTATGAGCGACATTCGATATCGGGAAAGTGTGTATCCTAGTTTTTCCCTGCGTTTTTCAATTTACTCTTTGCTCGAAAGTGGTTCGTTAACTGGTTGGAATGTTGTTCTGTTGCTCTTCCGTATGCCCTTGTCGCAAACTTTCATATCTTTTCCACGCAACGGTTGTGCTTCTTCAACGACTCCGAGCCCCCTCCCTCTATCAAGCCCACACTCCATCGTCCTCCCGTCAAAGGTTCTTTCATGATCCCTACGAAGAACCCGCTCATCAACCGTTCATTGCTCCATGCATCACCAAATCCCTCCGTTCCGCATTCCTACTCCCCTCCGTGCTGTCCTCCCAAATGTTCGTATGTTTCCGATTTTTCTTAGATTGGAACAATTGTGATAGCGCGTGCGGTGTTACTAATGAAAACAATCCTGATCTCCCTTCTTCGACAGGTTGCACACCGGCGAGACACCTTTTCAGTGTTCGTACTGTCAGAAGAAGTTTACACGCAAAGAACATTTAACGTACCACGTCAGGTGAGCGATCGCTCAAGTATAATAGCATCAGCCGATGCCGTTTATGAGTTGTGAATCTTTTGTTTTGTTGTTTTTTTTTTAAATTATGTTTTACTCCTCACCTTACATCATCCCTGAAAAAAAGATAAGCACGTCCTTGAAAATATGAACGCCCTTAAGAAAGAGACGGAAAAATGTAAACATCGCTGCTCGGGGTATGTGTGTGTGTTTCCGGCGAGACTAGTTCCTTTCTGTTTTGTTGTGTAATATTTGGGAAAAGCATCTTCCCTAGTTAGAACGATCATGCATACTGATTTATCCGATTTGTTGGTGCCTCAAAAATAATCAGTAAACGATCCGCATCATTTTGCTTGCGCGTAGCTCATGTTGCTTGAGAAAATCGATTCGATTGACGATCGCGTCCCTTTGACGCTCCCCCGGTTATATTCCATTGTGGGAACCAACCCTCGCGTGTTTAGGGTGCTTTCATATTTTCAAGCATGATTTGCTTGTGCTTTTTTTTTCTTTTACAACGAACGATAAACAACCAGAGAGAAGAGCATTCGTCTCTTAATTTGGTCGACTGATCGCCACAAACGTATTGTGGTGATCGATAATGTATCCTTCCTTCCTTCCTTTTTTGTTGCGGCAAGGATAAGAACCGTCATGATGTTCTAGTTACTAATTTATAAAATCTTCCTCTCTCTTTCTCCATCTCTCGTTTCTCCTACCGCCCGCATTTCCGCCCTGAATCCGACAGGTTGCATACCGGAGAAACACCTTTTCAGTGTTCTTACTGTCAGAAGAAGTTTACTCGTAAAGAACATTTAACGAACCACGTCAGGTGAGCGATCGCTTTCATTATTCACCCCGTTTTGTGTTCTCTCTCTATCTCTCCTCCCCCGTTGACCCCCCAAGTCTTTATCTCTCTCACTCTCGCTGTACACAAGTCTAACTTCCTTCGTTGAAAAATGTGTTAAGACTTTGTACACATGGAAGGGCAAGGAATAGTTTTTTGTTCTGAAACAGAAGGAAATTACTGCCACGATTAGAAAGTAGAGAAGAGGCTCTAGAAGAACTAATTCTAAAAGCACTTAAGAAGATCCCCCAAGAAATGGAACTGCTATCTATCTCTGTTTGTTTGCTGCTGCTGATGGTGCTGTAAAAGAAGGAGTACGGTAGAAAAGTTAATTTGTTTAACTGCCCTTTTTGCATTGATTGTTATGTATATATGTTACAAAGGGAAGAAAAAAATTGATGATTTCTTAATATTTCCAATTTAAGTTTCTCGATCATTTTCGTTTTGCTTACAAGATCTGTCTGTGGGTTACTATAGTCCGATCGTCAGTGTTTCGATTTTATCGTTCACGCAACTCCTGTGCAAATAGTTGCAACGAAGGGAACAGACCTTTGTAGCGGTTAGTTTTACCGATCGTAAACCTAGAGTATATTTTATTGCACCGGAATCCTTCATGTCAAATTAAAAGGGATCTTTTCCCTGGTCTTTGGTTGCATATGCTCATATGCGTCATCGTAGTTTGAAGGATAAATTTGTAACCTGGATTTTTCTGTTTGGGTCCGATCAGGGAAAGCAACGTGATTGCGTATGGTAATATTGGTCCTCTACTCATACTCTTACAACAAATACAGGTAGTTATAGACGATCCCATAAGAGGGTTGAGCCTCTATCTAAGTCGTAATCGGTTGAATTATGTTTGTAGTTATCAAAACAAATGTGGACAATTGTATGCATCCCGATTATGTTGGAGCTGCCCGCATCGGATCCCTCCGGAAAAATCAGAGGGTACAATTTTATTTGAAAACTAAATTCCAGCATTACCATCCCCATTCCAAGGAGTGGTACAAACGAGAGAGAGCTGATACATTTGTGTTTTCTTCGGGTGTGATCATGTGCACACTCATCATTCCACCGACGCGTTAGTGTCGTCCTGATGATGTGTCCCCGACAGGATGAATTTTCTCGGGTACACCAATGTTTCTTCTTCGAACTGTTGTTACTCCTTTACTTTCTTTCGATGGGCGTCTTCTTCGTTTGCTGGATCGGGAGGTAAAACAGGCATTTTTGTTGTTGTTGTCCGATCCTGCTATGGTGGATCTCAAGTGGATGCTCCGGAAATCATACCTGTTTAGATTCGGTTCGTTTAGTATCTGTTGAGCTTCAACTTCTAATAGTGAGCTAGTTTGCCTTTGCCTAGCTGTATTCGTGTGTGAATCTTTCATTAGGCAAAAGAAATGTCTGTTTTCTTCCCGCGACGCCGGCAGAAGAATGCGTGCCAATGGTTTGGCAAATTTTCTTCAGTTGAACAAAAAAAAAAATGTTCGTTGCACTCTGAGTGGCAAAGATATGGACCATGGGGTCGCGGGAGAGGCTTTTGCCTTTTCAGCCATAGGCACACCCCGGCCGGTCGTCGTCCCGTGGCGCGTTGCAGAAGAAGAAAATCATAAAACCAAACAACGAGTCTAACAAACGTGTCTTCTCTTTTTTTTCTCCGTCTACAAATTTGACCTTCCTACTGACACCCCTCGTGCGTCACCCTATCGGTCCGACCTGTCCTCCATCATCATCCCCCCATCCGCTCACAACAAACAGGTTGCACACCGGCGAAACTCCTTATCAGTGTACCTACTGCGACAAGAAGTTTACTCGCAAAGAGCATTTAACAAATCATGTCAGGTGAGAGCGTCTGCCCTTGGGTTGGCATTTCTTTTCCCCCCTCTCTTACCCCTGTGCGTCTCTCTCAACCGTTGATTTCCACCTCGACGTTTCGCTGCGGTTCTAGATTTCTCAACTTCTTCCGTTCATTCGGATTGTGTTTCCTTACGCGTGGGAAAAATGTATGTCAACTGTGTTCGCAGACCCAGAAAATGAAATACCGATTTTTCTGTAGCCCTTCGGAAAGCTTGTTTCCGCTTCCCTTTTTTCCGTACCCGTGGGGGTTTTCTCCGATGGAAAACTGGTTACTTGTTAAGCGTTCTTGTTTTGGGTGTCTTAGATGGGTTTGTAACAAGGTGTTTTTGAGACAATACTGTATATACGTATCATTAACTGAATTATTTACTGCTGTGTGTTGCTTAAGGGAGCTATTTATCCCCTACTAGTTTTTTTTCGAGATCCACCCTTGTTGTGTGGTGGTTGGGTTCCGGTCATCAGCAAGGGATGCAGTTTTAGAATGGTATACGTGTATTAAATATCTATTCGTGCACAATTGTATTCTATCTGTATCTGTATTATACATACCACAAGAGCCAGCAATTAATCCATGTTCACGAACCAACCTCTCACCTAAGATTGTAAAGTACTTTTGCACCACTTATCGATCAACAAGTTAACTGTGAAGGTATATTAGAAATTCTTCTTTCCGCTCTGTACCAACAACTTCTCCTTCGAAAATGGTTAACTATATTCCACCATGGGTGAGAGATCTTCATGTTTAATTTCAATTATACCCAATAGTGCAAGAATGCACATTATTTATTTCGATTTCTAAATTCGATCGATGCTTGTGCGTCGTGTTTTTAGCCTAGTAAAATTCCGGGATAAATAAAAAAAATGTGCACATATTAAAATCATGATGATGATGAAGATCACGACCAGTGAAAACAGAGAGAGAGAAGCTTCTGGTTTCGCACTGAAGCAAAACTGGTAAATTTTCTTCCCACCCCTCGAGGCGTGTTCCTTCTTAATGTTGGGACCCCTTCCTCGATCTTTGCCAAATCTTCTTTCCCATTTCTCAGCACCAGAAACCCCCATGCCCCGAGAACAAGCAAAACAAAAAGGAAACAAACAAACAAATATCCGTTCGTCCCGTTGTTTCAGTTGTTGGTGTGTGTGTTTTTTTTTAAATTAATGTTGTGTCCCATTGTTTTTTCTCCTTCTCTTTTTCTCTATTTCTCTCTCTCTATTTTTCTCTATCTTTTTTCTTACATTTTCAACGTAATCCGAATACAGAATACACACTGGAGAGACTCCCTATCGGTGCACATATTGTGAGAAGAAATTTACGAGAAAAGAACGTTTAACGTATCACATAAGGTGAGCGCGCCACTTCGGCCAAGGCACACACACCGCTTCGTACTTTCAGTACCACTTTGCCAACCTACTACAACCTATTACGAAATATCTGAGTGCTACCACCACTAAATACTACTATCCTGTTTTCACTTTTATTATTGCCAATCCAATCGTTATTTCTATCACTATTTCTAATGGCTTCTTATTTTCGGGAAGCGTACATTAGTAGAAAGTCATTTGAAGCAAAATTTTAACTCCCTCCTTTTGGATCGTTTATTCTTGTAAAGATATCATAGCTTTTTAAAAACTAAGCTTATTTTAATGGATTTTTTCGGTTGTAGAAAAGTAAGGAAAACAACACGCTACATCCTGATTTATGTTGTTGGCTGCAGCTAATTTGATACAGCTCAAGAAAAGAGTGGTTATTCTGGCAATCTTCATTATTTGGCAATATTGTTCAAACATTTTCTCATCTCTGGAATGGATGTCTGATGAATGGAAAAAAACCATTAACCTGGCTGGCATTAAGTGTGTTATGGTTTAAATGTTGAAACAAGAAATCAAACTAGTTAACCATACTTAACTCGACGAAGCTTTTATGTGTCGCGTTGCGTTTCTCACAGCACCAACTGGAAGCACGCCCAAAACTGTATACCTTTTGGCCTAGCTCAAATTTTGGAAACACACTCTCCCTCTCTTAATGATAAGCAAATCGAAAGCATGTTTTGCAACCTCCGTATCCTCCGACCTATTTAACTTTTGAATGATCGAAATTATTGGACAATAAGGGACGTACTATAAGAGCGTCCTATGTTTCGGCACTATTTGCAGCATTTCTTCGCCAGTATTTGCGTGGGAATACTGCAACGAAAAAAAAAAAAAATGAAAAAAGCTTATCAAGAGGCGGAGAGACAGACGGTCTTAATGTGTGATCGATGCAAAATTCAAAATTTAAAAATTACAAAATTTCAAAACAATGGGCAAATTGCTAACATGAGAAAAACAATCTCAAAATGATGATGAAACACAACACAACACATTTCCAGCACCAAACACACGGCGAATACGAACAGATAATTTTTTTAAAGTCTTAAGATGAAGAATTTCATAGAATCAATGAAATATTTTCGATTTTCTACACGCTTGGTTTAAGGAAATTTTCCGATCAATATTTTTCCTGACGGAGAGAGGAAGAAATTCAAAATTTTTACATCTCGCTACTCTTTTTTTAAGAAAAAAAACAAAAATATCCACCGTAGAAAAAAGGAGCGTGTGAATAAGCGTGTGGTTTTTTTTTTCTTCTAACCACATTCTCTAAATAATTGTTACTTCCTTATCTTTGGTGGTTGTAGAAAATAAATAATAGTAAAACAATTGTAATTCAACCCCTCCTAGGAACCAAGGATATTCGAATGGTTACAACATGTGGATGCATTTTCTCGGAGCTGATGAACGGGAGATTGAAAAGCAAAATCAAAAGTCCTGTTTCCTTTAGATCGCCTCGTTTACATCACCTGAGCTAAACGCGCCCCTTTCTGTCTCTATTTATCTCTCCATATCCGCGACGAGTGTGGAAACCTTATACTATTGTATTTTTTCTCTTTTTTCTTATTTTCAAACCAATTCCGTCATTCTGCGAAACAAACACATGTGCCCTGCTATGATTGTGCGTCGTTGTCGTCGTTCCCCTCATCATCCTCCCAATCGTCGCGCTCTTAAATGAACGCGCATTTCCATGGCCTTGTCCACCCCCAACGACACGGCACGCACGCAACGGAACTTCATGATGATGATGATGATGATGATATGCAGATGGCACACGGGAGAGACTCCTTACCATTGCACGTATTGCGAGAAAAAGTTCGCGCGCAAAGAACACCTAACCAATCACGTCAGGTGAGGCACGATACACTGAACATTGACCGAATAGTACGACAGACAGACTGACCGACCGACCGACCAACAGACCGACCGACCCAAGACCAGCAACCGACAGTTTGACCGATAGACAGACAGACATGACCTGACAGACAGATGTCCACAGCCCCATGACAGAGCACACAACTACCCCCATCAAGGGCAAAAGAATTCGCGGTGGCGTCTGTGCGTTTTGTTTTATGCTGCAAGTACAATCAAACCTGGATAAAGGCACGCACACAGCCCATGGATTGCAGGGAACGTTGAGAATATGAATTGGGTTTTCCAAATTATTGAACAAAATTCGAGGGGGGCCCTCTCAGTCAAGCGAGGGAATCTGGTCAAGTCTATTCGATTAACTTTTATCCAGGTTCGACTGTATGGGGTAACAAATTCAACATTGACAAGACGAGAAGAGTTGAGAGCACGCGATGGAGGCATTTTATGATTCAGGCAAAAGTTAAGATCCTCACGAAACTCCGCCTTGTGCAACGTTTTGGTTGTTTATGTTGTTAGAAGATTTGGTCGTTTGTTCGTCAACCGCTTTTGAGTATGAGGTTTTATTCTCCAAGGTATTCATTTTCCTTTCGTAGCCATTTGGCATCTTCTGGAAAGCACAGTACGGATGTTCGTTTTGCGAGTTTTTCGTGATGGTTTACTGAAATATTCTTTCTTTTGTGAAGGTTGTCTGTGCATTGTTGGACGTTCTTTTCGTTGTAAATATATTAAGGATATTACTTAGCAAGACCCTTATGCGAGAATGTAAGGAAAGTTTCCCCTCAATAATAGATGTCTCATAATGTTTTGGTTGATCCGACATCCCTAGTTAGGCTTCTCCCAGAGGGAAAGTATCTGTCCTATCAATGGACGGTATATTCTAGATCAGTACTATGTCGTTCTTTATATAGGGGTTTACCCTCGAGCTCTGCATCATGAGTTTTATAGTGCTTCGGTTTAAAATATTGTTACGCTTACTGTTTATTAGATCAACTTTTTTTTTTATGGGATTATAGAGATTTTGACCGATTAGGTAATTTATCTTTTTTTATTAGATCAACGAGACGACGCATTCATTCGAACACATCGTTACTGGCATTTCTTTCAAAGATTGGAATAGTCCAACGGGCAGAAAACGAAACTTATCACCCTTCGTAAAATTTGCTGTTTACAGTTACCATGCACGATTCTATAGATTCTCGCATAGATTTAATTGTATTGTTACTTGTTTATATTTGCCATCTGAACTTCAATGACTTTCGCGCGCGTTCTCTTCCTCTTTCTCTCTCTCTTCGTCAGTCTGTTTGTCTCTGTTTCACAAATTCCCAAATTTGTGCCTCGCGAGGAGGATGAAAAAGACATTCTCGCCACGATCTTCCCCTTGTCTTCGCCATTCACCATCGGCGATACCCCTTTGCTCTTTGCCCACCACCACCAGCCTCCATCTCATGTTTTCAAACTCCCTTCAAACTACCATCACTATCAAATCGGCGTTTTCGCAGCGCCACCGATTCCGCTGCCGCCGCCCACACGTCTCGCTTTCTTTCTATCAATATCTTTCTCTTCTACAGATTGCACACAGGAGAGACCCCTTATCAATGCACATATTGCGAAAAGAAATTCAGTAGAAGAGAGCGTTTAACGATTCACACAAGGTGAGCGTTTGATTATTGTTTAATTGACCCGCAAAGTAAAAAAAAGAAATGGAAAAACAACTGTGAAGAAAAACACTAATTTCTAATCGACATAGCGGTACAAAAGAAAGCCAGTTTGAAGTAACCAAAACAGCAGGAAGAGCCGTTCTGATCTATGGGCCAGTTTTGCGTGTATTAATCACTCATTTACCTTTTTGTTTTGTGATGGTGGTTAATTTCTGCTGTTGGTTTGTCGTTCTGCAGCTTCTTTTTGCTGTCGGCAGCTTATTAAACCGTTCCTTGCGGACCTTCCCCCGAGTGTTACTGTGTAGATCGAGAGACAAAGATCAGATTCCCTACCCTGAAAATTGTTAGGTAGCATTCAAAAGTCCCCAAACGGAAAGAGTTCTATCCTAAGGGTGGCACATTCCATTCATGATTCTCCGCAGAGAATCGTCTATGAATCGTTTCTACTCACACATTCTTGTTTCTTAATCATTAAATTATACTGCTCCTGTTGCTATGCTGCAGTAGTGAATGATCCCTGAAGCTTCTTCGTTTTCATGCATAGGTGGGGGAGGGGTGATCGTCATAAAACGGAGAGTTGCCTTCCTTCGCCAAGCAAAGACAAGACTCCAGAGAAAATGTGTTATTTTGTCCATGATGTCCAATAAAAGTGCTTTGGAAGAAGCTCCTTTCTTCAACATTATTTCAGATGTTTCTGAAAAAATGAGGTTCACATTTAGAAGCCTTTTATGTTTGGTCAATGTACGGCAAATAGAAGTTTCAAATTTCAAAAGATCATGAAATCTTGTTGTTTATTTGAAATTTATATCGCCTTTTTAGTGAGTTTGGTATGCAAAATAAAACATACACACGCACACTTTCAATGGAAAATGAAAATTATCCTTTTTTGTCCAGTTAGTTTCATTTTTTCGTTTCGTTTAATTACATGTTTGTACCTAAATGTTTGAGAGAACACAAAAGTTCTCCATTAGATTAGTACAGGGCGTGACATTTCTTACCAGCAGCAAACCAAACAACAGAAAGTAGATTCGTAAGAAAAAAAAAATCAGAACGAAAGACTTTTCCACTAACCCCACCACTAAACGAAAAAGTTAGGAACGATAGGAGAAGAAAAACTAAAAATATGAAAAAACGAAAACAACCAAACCATCATATTCTACCAAGCCAACATTGTTTTAATGCCAATCGTTTTTTTCTCTCTCTTCTCTCTCTTCTCTCTTCTGTTAAATCACTATTTTTCTTCACTTCTTCCAAACAAAACAGAATCCATACCGGAGAGACTCCGTACGCATGCACGTATTGTGATAAAAAATTTAGCCGAAAAGAACGTTTAACGTATCACATAAGGTGAGCGCTGTTCCATCAGTCTTATTTTTCGTTATGTTTTTATACTACCAATATACAGAGCCATCACCTCTTTACCCCATTAATGATGTGATTTGATGAACTGAGCCTACCAAAAACTCAACCAATTCATTAGATATGCCCACAGTGGCGTTCTACGCCGCCTGTCTCAATATTCTTGGGACAGCGTGCGGAGAGATGAAAACACCATCACCCAATCACCAATCACAACCATTCACCACTATACCAAAATACACACAGTGCAAAACAAGATCCCTGTACATGTCCCGAAATCAAATTCCTATTTCCTTTTTTTTACCAATAAATGATTAGAATAGAATGAGGACGTTCGAGCAAATGAATTATTACTTTAAGTCGATTGTTTGTTAGCTTAAATTTGGAAGATACTTTTTACGTTTCATATTTATGCACTTAAATTCAAAATCGTTATAAAGATCTAGAACATTTTTTTCTTGCCAAAATTAATAATTCTAACATTTTTATCAACCGGTCTGCATTTTTAAAACGTAATTGTGTGTCAGCTGATGTTATGCACAAAAGAGATTATCAAGAGAATTATCAAGAGTAACAAGTCAGTTTATTTATACATATTAATGCCTATCGCCAAAATAGATTCTTTGTCCAAATGTTACGAACAAAGTATATTTTGCTGCAGTCATCGATCTTTCAGCTCACCCTCCCACCAACATCATCCCAAAACCACCTTCAATTAAAACCACTTCATTGACTTCCCCCTTCCTTAATAGTTTTTTTTTATTTTCATACCATATATTGTAACACAATTTGAAATAGCAGGATAATATTTCATCCCCAATGCCCCCTTATATTGATATATTTATATATGCATATATTGAAATTTGTCTAGCCATCTGACACACCGTGTTGTTGTTGTTGAATATGATTTATCATTATTTATGAATTTTTGGTTTGTTTTGTTTGCCCTTGTTGTTGTTTGTGTTTGAGTACGAGAGTTTTTTCTTCGATTGTACCTAGAAAGAAGCAGTAAATGAAACAACAGAAATGAAACTCACAACTGATCATCAGCGAGAGAAGACAGTTACGGCACCGACGGTTGTGTGCGCTGATTCCTTCGCATCCTTACTAACGATTCGAAAATCTGGTGGAATAAGTCGATATTGTACATTTTACGCAATGATATGGTTTCCGTTTAAATCCTAGGAAACATTTGCTTGCGACAAAAACGTTTGGTGCAAATATGCTAAAAGGAACATTTGATCATACAGCTCGGTTGCAATTCTACTTATGTATACAGATTATTTCTGCCCTAAAATAAACCCCAAAACTGTCCCAAAAGTACAAATGTAAAATGGAATGCAAGTAAAAGTACATTAGTTTTACTTTGCTTCTTCGGGAAGGGAAAATTCTATCGTTCAAACTACCGTTACGTTTCAATCAGAATAAGTTTTCCATGGGCCCGCTGTGAACAACGATTGTGTATCTCCTTCCTACTGCTGTGAACAGACGATAATTGACAAAGGAATTATTGATTGTGTGTGACGAAGTTACGGTACGAAAAGTGGGAAGTTGTAGAAGTACATTTAGTCCTGGTCACTAAGGTGAACCCCGAGTTACGTTGAGTGATGCTAGTAAGCACATGATTATTCTACAAAAGAAAATGCTATGCAGCCTGTGCACTTCCCAGTGCTAGGCACATAATGTAACTCATTCATTCATATTTAGTATGTTGAAATAACACCATCCTTCATATTCAATATTTACGATTCGAATTCATCATAATCAAATCAGTTCAAATTTACGTTCCAAATATGGAGTGTTTTAGAGGTGTGACACTCTTGTACTACGGATGTGATATTTCGGACCATGCTATGATCGTTTCAATAAGTTGTCTTTTTAATTTTACTTCCTTGCCATCGGGTTCAACGCGTTACTGGAAATATCGCTGCGACTGCTATTTTTAAACACACAGATTACACACCGGAGAAACTCCCTATCAGTGCACGTACTGCGAGAAAAAGTTCACTCGCAAAGAGCACCTTACAAATCACGTCAGGTGAGACAATTTGTCATAATGAATTCTAGAGAAGTCAACATGAGGTATCCTGTTAGATTGTTATTTCATTTAGACTGATAACAAAAATTACAAGAATTTACAAAATTAGCAATATGGTTTCCTGCAATCTCTAAGTATCGTTTAAAACCCAAAATTTATACTATTTACTAACGGTAACGGTAAACGGCCAAAACTTAGTTATCGCTCAAAACAGAAAACCAGGATTACCCTCTAGTTGACTTACGGAAACTTACGGAACAGATACCGCGACAATGCACTACGACGGTGTCTCTTAAACGATACTTTTTGCTTTTTCGTTCTCTGTGGCTCAACTGCGGTTCGTTACCAACCAAACATTCAAACTCGCCGCCAAACAGATTGCACACCGGAGAAACTCCATATCCGTGCACATACTGTGAGAAAAAATTCACTCGAAAAGAGCACCTCACAAATCACGTCAGGTGAGCAAATTTGGGGGGACGGTGGGCTAGTGGGCGAAAACGTGGGCGCAACCCATCGATTCCGGATGGTTCTATTTCGCCATCACTCCAAAGTTAAAATATTTGATATAATTAACCCTTGTGAGATGTGAACTGCGTAGAAACTTTAATAAAAAACTTATCTAACGAAAAATCTCGAATAAATACATTGTTGACTGCTGGATAAACTTACGTAGGGGTTAATTATTTGAATATTTTCACTAGAAAGAGTGTAGGTATGGAATAAGTAACCAAAAACCAATTCAAAATAGTTCACTTCTACTACCCAATAATAATGGTGAATGAAAAGAAATTGGCAGCTTTTCTCCGCAAGCGGAAGAGGAATATCGATTCCCAATTGCGACAGAAGATGGTGCTTCGTTTTCGTATCATCATCCTTGCTTGAATTCTTGCACTATTCTTGAGAGATGTGGTGCGCCCATTTTTTCGACGCTTTTGAAAGCCATTCTTGAAAGATTTTGACAATTTATCCATTCTATCATTTTTTTTCTCTTTCTCCTTTTTCTTTCACATGGTCACAATCATACCGTGCGTGCGTGTATGATCATCCTTGGCAATTTTTCACTCCACGCTCCACAATTCAACATGCCCTATCCACGCTTTCCCCTCGGTTCCTGCTGCCCTTTGTCCCGAATCTCCACGTACTTTCCGTTCCCCGTTTATTTTCGTTTGTTTCTGGACAGATTGCACACCGGCGAGACTCCGTATCAGTGCACATACTGTGACAAGAAATTCACCCGTAAAGAACATTTGACTAATCATACAAGGTGAGCGTTCGTTCCCATTTTCTTTCACTCCGCCACTCTGCGGGGGCTAGCAATTAGCCGCCCAACTTTTTTTAATTTTGTAACGTCATATTTCATCCCCTCCTCTTCCAAAGATCCCTTTCCTTCGTTTAAAAAAAGAAGCTTTTTGTTAGAAATTTAAAACATTTTGCTAGAGAAATTTATTAACACCCATTGGAACACATAATTGGCAGGCGGTGTCCATTGTACATACTTTTGGAGCATCCCGTTTGGAAAAAGGAACATGTTTTATTTTGGGAAAATTTAGTCTAATCCTTCCCTCTTGCACAGTTGATCGCCACAAAGCGATCGGTTTGGTTCAAGGAAATTAACTTCGTCTTGCGAGTTTCGTCTTTATTTCCTCAACACTCAACCATATTGTGGATGGAATATCTAATTCAGATAAATGCCGTCCTTAACCCACATGCTAAAGGGTCGTTTATGTTTCCCTTATGAACTTTAAATCTCCTGAATCAAATCCTTCGCTTTGTGCCGTAAGCTCAAACTAACTAATCTTGATTAAATCAATTTCACACCGCTCATTGTACGAATGTGTGAAACATTCACGCGGAAACCCAATTTACCACACCTTTCCCCTACCCGGTAATCTACTAACGTTCTCACGTAAAAGGCGTAGATGAAAAAAAAACAGTATAACAACATAGAAGCAACGAAAACCAAAAATCAAATCCATATATTAAGCGTTTCCGGATGTTACACGATGATGATTAATAAACGCACGACTGGGGGTTGTTTAACGGCGGCCTTGGGTGGCAATGCCGGTTCTTTCTCTCTCTCTCTCTTTCTTTCCTTTCTTTCTTTCTACCGTTTTTCTACCGACAGATTGCACACCGGAGAAACTCCTTATCATTGCACCTATTGCGAGAAGAAATTTATGCGCAAAGAACATTTAAAGAACCATATCAGGTGAGCGGGACTTGTTGCGAGAGTAAAGAAGCACAAGCAGGAGGATCAGAATACAGGACACACAGTAGATAAATGAGTAATGGAGGAAGGATGTTGTGCACAGGTTCTTACACTAGAGAATCGACGCCGACTCCACCACCATCATCAGTCGACACCACTGCCGGCGCCAGCAGGGAAATTCCTTTGCTGTGGCATCCTTTTGGCGAGTTGGTTGTTGAGGGGTTGGCCGGGGAGAGTGATAACGCTCATATGATACGGATGTTGTTGTTGTTGTCGTTGTTGTTGTTTATCATCCCTCACATACATACATACACACACAAGAACAATACACATCATAGAGTCAGAGAAAACTCCGTTAAATCTCCCTCCTTAGTCTTCTATTGTTTCATGCATTTCGGGTAACACTTGTTTGTGACACATCGCTGTTTTCGTTACCAGCTTTGCCCTCTACTACCTTTGTATCTCTGTCCTTTTTGTGTGTTATGTCGACTAGTTCATCCTCGCTTTTTACATTTGTTGCTTTCGAATTAGCAAGTCCGCAACTTTAAAGAATTGGAGGAAAAACAAACGAATCGCAATCGAATGTGTGTGATTCGGAAAAATAATAACGATAATTAGTTAGATGCTCTGGCGATTATTCGATTTTCCTGAGTTACTTTTAGTTCTAACTCGGCTTTTACTAAATTGACAAACATTTCCATTGAACATACTAACATAAGAAGCAATCAATTAACAACCCATAAACTTCTTATTAATGCCGATTGGCTTGTGATAGGTAACTGCAACAATCACCATCAAAATCTCCATCAAGTCATACATTTTCTCACACGGTCATAGGATGGATTTTGAGTGCAAAATAACTTTTACTCACCGTTCCGTGGATCGT
Organism: Anopheles coustani; assembly: GCF_943734705.1. Taxonomy (NCBI): domain Eukaryota; kingdom Metazoa; phylum Arthropoda; class Insecta; order Diptera; family Culicidae; genus Anopheles; species Anopheles coustani. Next base: position 24,475,391 of record NC_071289.1, on the reverse strand, counting down.
GCTTACCAACCCGCATGCAAACAATGTTCATCGTGTATCATTGTCAACTTCTTTCTTCAACTCCATTTCGCCCACACAAACGTACGTTGTTCACACTCTCATATAGGCTGATTGGGAAAAAGTGGCCTCTTGTTACGGATGCGCCATGCGCGAGGCTGCGATCAAAATTCTGCTAGGGTTATTTGGAAAACAAATTGTGCAAAAACGGTGCAAAACCAAATTTAGAGTGTGACCAAGTTCGTCAAGCACACCGCTGTTTATGTTTTTTATCCTCTGAAGATTGCATATTTTTCAAGTAAAACTCATATTCCGTATATGGTGGTACCACAGTTGTTGCCCATCTTTCAACTCTGATGTTGTTATCTGTTTTTTTTTTGGTATTTTTTGTTGTTGTTGTTGTAGTTATGAGTTAAGAAACGTACACATTAACATTTGATTAGAGAAAGTGCATGGCTGCTACTATTAACACCACATAAACCATCACCCCTTATTAACACCCTTTCCTTGCTAGAGGACAATTTACCATACTCACATAATTCCCCTCCCTTCAAGCAGTGTTACTTTTATGTGTTGAAAATTTATTCTGTTTCGAGGATGAAAACCGTAACGTACCATATTTTTGTTTTTCTAATCATCTGCAAGCGTATTACGATCAGTGTTGTCTAAACATTTAATGCTACTTGTTTGCTGCCCGCTCATTCATTTTCCAATGCAAAGCATTCATTAAAAGACAGCGACAACAGCCGAGAACAACAGTCATTTGCATAACTGTTTGCTAAAGAAAACCTGCGTTTTCACATGAGGCTTGTTTTAGCAATTGGATCTGTTCGTTTTTTTTTTTCGTTGTCTAATATGATTCTCTTCCATGCATTTTCCACATTTTCTATCTTCTCAATCTATCGAAATTTTGTCACCATCATTGTTGCCAGATTGCATACCGGAGAAACTCCTTACCAATGTACGTACTGCCAGAAGAAATTCACGAGAAAAGAGCATTTAACGAATCACACCAGGTGAGGAAAATAAGTCATAAAAAACCAAAAAAAAGCAACACTCTCTTCCTATCCCGATACGTTAGCGTGAAGAAGTTAAAATCGAGATATTTTGTTGGGTATTCAATATGACCTCAAAAAGTTAATAACGCGCCCCTATCAAACGATGTTTGTATTTGCAAAAGGTTTAGGTGCAAGATAATCGATTAAAAAACAACATCGTGCTCGACTTTCTGTCAATTATTTATTTTTTTGTTGTTGAAATCGTGCTCATTGCAAATGTTTCGACTTGGAAGAGAACATATCCTTGCTTGTCAATATTTCGTTCAATTACTAGAGTTTACTAATGACATTCTCAATTTATCTATGCTTTTTCTATGATCTTCGCGTGCAAAACAAACACATGAAATACACGCCTCCCACACAAACACCAAACTCCCTAATGTCGATTGATCGTGTACATACACAACCGGTAGATTGCATACGGGCGAAACTCCTTACCAGTGTTCTTATTGTCAGAAGAAGTTCACCCGCAAAGAACACCTTACGAATCACGTCAGGTGAGAATCGTCCGTTTCACCAACCACCACCCCATCTTTCAACCAAAAGAAAACGAAAAAAAATGCATAGCTGCCCTCATCTATGATCACACACATTACTATGAACCCTACTTCTGAGTCCTTTTCTTTTGTTAACCTGTTCTATTTGATATTCGATTTGATTTTGGATAAGTGGACCATATCGGGAGGGAACAAGAGTGGAAATACGGGTTGGTATGGGTGGAAAACTGCTGCTAACAAGTTGCTAATGGACGGGAAAATATGTTTACTTGCACTCCGTCGAACGTTAATGTATGGCGAGGGTAATAAAAGGGTTCAATTTATTAAAAGTAAAAGTGACTTGTAGGATTTACGTCTTTACAATAGGGTTAACGTTGTGCAATTTTTCACAGTATCGTTTCTACTTTTACCCTATCGATCTTTACCATGCGGATGTGTATATTAAGGATATTTTCTCGCCGTTGGATGTGAGCGTGGTTTTTCCCTTTGACTTCCTTGTTCCATTTTTGTTGCTGACGATCGAACATGTGAATAATATTTGAATGACATGCACAGGCAGTCCTCCTTCTGAATGAATCATGCAATACTTAAATCCATTAGAAATTTGTCCGTTCGAAACTAATAGTTTTCGTCCCTTTCGTCGGCGATCGCCCGTCGTTGTGTGTGTGTCTATTTGTGTGGTTTGTTTTTTGATAATATCGCGTCCTTCTATACGCACCTACCGTACCACACACATCCTTTTTTATCAATCGATCGCGATCCGATTTCCCCCTCACCCATCTTCACCCATCATCATTGATTGTGTGTGCGGCTTCTGGCGGATCGTTACCCAACTACAACATTTATCTTTTCTATATATTCCTCCTCGTGTTTGCTCGTTGCCGTCCGATCGCCGTCGCAAATGTTTTGCTGTGAAATAAATCCGGAAATGCATCGAACAAAAAACAAACAAAAATTCCGGATCAATTCTCGATCGCTAGACTACACACCGGCGAGACTCCGTACACGTGTACCTATTGTCAGAAGAAGTTTACGCGCAAAGAACATTTGACGAATCACGTCAGGTGAGGGACTCTGTTTATTCATTCACTCTCCTCTATCTCTCTCTCTCTCTCTGTCTGTCTTTATTTTCTCATTTTTACATGTGTCTGTGAAAAACATCCTCAACCCAATGTCGACCAATGTGTTCAAAGGACAATGGTCCGATTTCCTTTCCTCCCGCGGTTTCAAGGGAACCAAAATTATGACGGATATGGGGGCAGAAAAAGTTGTCCTGGGGAAAATATTTACATCGTATTGTGGCTCCAACTATCTGATGTTGCATTTGTTTATTTTTCTTACCTTTTATTGCATTTTGGCCAATTGAGTGGGCTATACATACTCGTTTGCTGTTATTTGGGCTCACCGTGTTAAGAAACATAATCCTCTTCTCCTGTACTGTACGTTGGTACTTTTGATTGCCTTTTGCTTGATGATCCGTTGTCCTGTTCGATGTGATTTTATTTCTTCTTTCTTCGATATCGTTATCTAGATCGTATGATTTAGATTAGATTTTATTGTCGCTGGAAGAGTTTCAATTTGCATACACTCTCTACTGATTCTTGTACTTTTTTTTATTTAATGGTTGAATGAGCTGACTAATAATTGCTCGTACTTGTTGATGTCAGTCAACCGGTGGAAGTGTGGTTATGCTAGAAATAACTGGTTTAAATATTTCATTATAAGATTTGTTTGTTGAAAGATCTTACATATTTGTGATGCGCTGCATCAGTTCCGATGTAATCACATAATATTTCAATGAATAAGTTTAAATGTAAATCTTATTTACTACGGAGTACGGGCATTTTCCTTAAGGTAAAATGTGTTGTACGCTGGTTCTTAAAGGGATTATTAACTTCTTGTACGAACATTAGAAAAATGATCCGATGTAACGATCCTTTGCGTTATTTAATATGTTTATTCTACCACAAGCAGCTTCTTTCATGCATATTTAAAATAGCCCCCAGTTGAAGATGCAATCTACCGGAAATCAATCGATCGAGAAAACAAACTCCCGACCATACACGATCATTAAACGACACGGGTTTGATTGGTGCATAGAAACATGCGAGTTTGGTAGATAGTTTACATTAGCTAGTTGTACCGATTGTTGTACCGTTGTTGAAACTACTACTACGTTAAACTTCCAATCGCTGGCGCAAACTGCTCTTAAATGTTTACGAAATGGCCATTCTACTCCCGGCTGCTTTTAGTAGAAAAGAAATGCATGGAAAAGCGATCACATTCAGCACAACAAGATCGATCAACAATTATTAGTCAGCTCGTTTTTGCGATTAAAAAAGGAGAGAGGTCGATGAATATGTTCGGTTAACGTTACGTTTTTGTGTTTTAGCTGTTATTTGTTTTCTAGTTTTTATTTTATTTTATAGAACAACAAACAGTATAAACAAACAAGTGTCAGATGGTTGGATAAACAATATGAATTCCACTTCACATGTAATTGTGTTTCCCGCCGTTCCCTCATTTCCTGATCCCCTTCCCCCGCCCGTAATTGATGAGTAGTGTTCACTTTCAACGATATGAAATAATAAGACCCCGGGAAATGGTGAAAGCTGTAATATTGAATGTGTGCTATGTTTTTTAGTCTTTCCATTTTTCAATCGTTGTACACATAGTAGTGAATTTTTTTGAAATGTTGATTGTTGCACAACGTTGGTTATTATCTGAGATTGTTTTGTATCAATCAATTTAGATGTAGTTGTGTATATTATTCGTTAGAAGTTAGTCATACTAACAATTTACAGTTTTGTTCATCGTTACGTCAAAACCTGTCGCCCTTTCCGGGGTCTTACTTATTTCAAATTGAAAATTATTTCTATTGTTTTATATTAGTTTTACAATTTTCATAAACTGCCTTGCTTAATTCTTTATATATTTTTTCGTCCTTTTTCTCTCTGCGTATTTTTTTGGCAAATGAAAAAATACGCTTTGTTCGATGAAATCAATTATTGGTTTTCATTGAAAAACATTTACCTTAAAAATCCGTCTCTTCGGATCTTCCGCCCGTGTATGGCGTGTGCCCTGCGCTGCCATTGTAACTACTTCTTCTACTATCATCACCACCAATGTTGGCATCACCACTCGCGTTCTTCTTCTACCGATACGTCTTCTGCTACTATGTTTTCTATCACTATCACTCAATCCACCTACTACTACTACTACAACCACCACCACCACCAGATTGCACACTGGCGAAACTCCCTTCCAGTGCACGTATTGCCAGAAGAAGTTTACGAGAAAAGAGCATTTGACGAATCATACCAGGTGAGGATGAGTTTACTTTCTTCTTCAAAAAATCAGTTCCTTTGGCTCCATCGAACATCCATCCTGCCTGACATTTCCTCAAATCCCATTCACCATGTCATCTCTTCCTAATCGAAGCTAATTTTTCGTTGATCATAAGGCTGTTCTCTCATCCATTCGGTCCCGCTCATATTCCTTCACACTTGTTCAATGTCAGTTGAAAATTAGCGATGAAAAAAGAAATGCTGCAGCGCGTAAAAGGCAACAACAATGACAAATATCGTATGCACTGGAATGTGCACCAAAGGCAGAAAAGAGAAACGAGTTAATTAAATGTGCTCCCTAGGGAAAACTTGAGGAAATCGTGTACAAAGCTTCTTGAATTAGTTGGTGCTGAAGTTACATGTTCTGCTTAGCATTTGTGCACCAAATGAAAGCATAATCATTGGCACACAATTGCATACTCAGTTTCTAGTGTTAGTGTAAACATATTTAAATTGGTTGCACCACTCCCCTCATAGCTAGCGTGTTTATGTTGAAAACATTACTAAACAACGTAAAACGTGGTCGAATGTAACTGTTTAATTGTAGAGCTTCTTCTCCATCATCTTCCTTCCGCGAGTCCTTTTTCATTGCATTTAAAAAAATGGTCCTTTGTTTGTTTATGTAAAGTGGCAAAAATACAGTTTGCTTTACAAATGTGCATAGATCTTGTTTTCTCAGACAGTAATTAGCTTTATTTTTTCCTCCTCTTTTACTTTACCGCCCATTCAAGTATACCCTTTCATGTAATACACGATCGATCGATCCACATTCAAATACAAATTACACATTTACACACTACGTCACACGCTCTTTATACCATTTTTCAACCGGGAATATCCTTATGGCTTCATTAATTGTTACATATGTTGCATTAAAATCATTCCGATTGATAGAATTGGGAAAAAGGATTTGACTGGATACGCAATTACCCCACCGTAATTGCATTGCCATTTAGTTATGATAACATAAAAAGCAGGAAGATGATGAACAACAACATCCAACATTATTTCGCCTTGGGCGTACATTCGTCGACGTTGATTTGGTGTATTTAAATTTTGAGTTGCGTTGTTGTTGCGTTTTTGACGCCTCAGCAGAGAATGTAAAATGTAATTAGTAGTATAATCGGTATATACCTAGCATTGGACACACCTCTAACTTAACTAAACATTCGCACACATTTTTGATCCTCCATATATGTATATCATCTTGAGACATCCGTTGATGTTCTTAGTAAAAACTAACCGTCCTCGACCATTCTCTCCCTTCTTCCTCGTACTTTAAACCCCCCCATCCCCTCATCCTCTTTATCTTGTTTCCCCTGTTTTTCTTTCTACTAACCCATTTCTTCTTGACAGATTACACACCGGGGAGACTCCGTATCACTGCACCTATTGCGAGAAGAAGTTCATGCGAAAAGAGCATTTAACGAATCACATCAGGTGAGAGCGAAATGTCCAAGGTGTTAGAATCAGTATGAGTGTGTGTGTGGGTGGGTGTTTGTGCGTGTGAATGGTGTGTGCGTGTTTTTTAATGATTAATTGTGGTTTATAGTTTAGTGACAATCAGTATTCTCCTTCAGTTTATGTGCTCCTCTTGACTAACATCTACTTTTTGTTACATTCACCCAGCTTACTAACTAATGGCCAACTATCGCTTTTGTTCATGTTGCGACAATTGTTCACTTTCGCTACATTTTTATAATTTCACTTCCCTATCCCAATCCATTACGTCCTTCCCATTCCACCTATCCCCCTCCGTGTACATCGATGTATGGAACCGTTCTAATCAGATAGTCCTGCAGAAGACGATGCTTGTTGGGTTGTCTAATGATTCATTTGATAGTTTCGGAGTTTTGTGATTGGCATAGCTGATACGGTTGATTTTAACTTTACGTTTTATGTATACGTTGATTTGGTATTTTTTAAGGAATTTAACTCGTCCGCTAGGTGTGTCCACTACATTATTCATCCCTACGTCCTTTGTCCCTTCGCAATACAGCTAAACACTATCATCTATTTTCTACGATCCATCCATAGCCATTTTTACCCACGATGCAACATTCTTAAAATCCTTTCGGTTAGAACTTTACAGTATGTTAAATTTTTCATTTTTGAAACAACGATTATTGATACACCGTTGTGTATATATAGATTACCTCTTAAACGTTTTTCTTCATCGAAATTTTGTTATCAAACTAGGTTTCAATTAGTTTGAATTGTTAACACAGATTTGTTTTACTTTCATTAATTTTATGATTTTAATTTTGGGTATAATGTTTTAATAAAACTAGAACAACAAATGTTACAGTCTGATAAATGGTTGTGCAAACCGGTTTGCAGTGATGCACATATGCTGTGTTGTGTGCACTTGTGGTTATGTTTCATGAAGACACATCATTTTACGCAACAACTTCAATGCAAATGTTACAATAGGATCATTCGTATCATTTCTCGCCTCCTTTCATAGATTAAAATTCTTCTTTTTTCTCTCTTTCTCTGTTGTTCACAAACTGTTTGCCTACTTACTGATGTATTTTTTTTTCTTTTTTGTTTTCTCTTCTCTCTCTCTCTCGTCTTGTGTCTGTCTCTCTCTCTCTATTATTTGTATGTATCTATTCCTCAAACAGATTGCACACCGGAGAAACTCCCTATCAGTGCACGTATTGCGGGAAGAAATTCACCCGAAAAGAGCATTTAACAAATCATGTCAGGTGAGGGAAACAATAAAAAATCAAAATCAATCCCCTAAGATCACTAACTAAGCAAACAAACAAAAAAATCAAAACGATCCAACATAAACAAAACTTTTGTTTAGTTGTCAAGTATAGAACTTTCTCCACACTTTGTGTTGCGTACTATCGTAGGATGATGTCTTATCTGAAACAGGTTTTATTTTCAACTCTGTTGCTTGTTTTGGTTCTCTTCTTTTATCGAACAAATGATGCAGTTTTATTTATTTTTTTATTTGATTTATTGAGACGGCGTAACATCAATGCCTGTAAATGTATAATTCATTTTTGATTCTTAGTTTTTTGTTCTTGACAAATAGAAGATGTTTTATGTATCTCCTGTTCCATGTTATTTCCAATTATTTTGGCTCTGCTTAGGGTACTGTATGCGTAAATGAATATATACATGTTGCAAATCTGAAAACTGAAGCATTTTTTTCATTTATATTCTCATAAACATGCATTAAATGGACATGTTGTGTATAGTTTGGAAAATTGTCACATTGGCAAGGAACCTCCTCGAGCAAAATTTCTGTGAAATGCTCCGTTGCTTCACGATTTTGGCGAATTTTCTGGCCTCAACTCTAAAGTGGAAAATTAGTAACTTCGACACGATTGTCTTAATTTGAGGAAACGAGCAGATCGATCCCACCGACAACATGTTTGTGTGTGTGTGTTTTCCTTGTTTTTTTCGTTACATTTGTTGTTCTATCAACAGATTGCATACCGGAGAGTCTCCCTATCGGTGTTCGTACTGTAACAAGTCATTCACCAGAAAAGAGCATCTCAAGAATCACGTCAGGTGAGGGCCGGTTTTATTTTCTTTCTGTCTCGCTCCTTTCTCCATCTCATGCAGTCTTACCATCTGTCCATTTTTTTTTTAAATTTTATTCCTATATTCTAATACGCAAGTCATATTCGCATAACATAAAAATTAAACTCATTTGCATCGTTTAAACAAACATACACGTCAACTAACACTTTTTCTAGTTGTGTGTGTCGTGCCTACATGTATGTGTTAAAAAAAACGCCTCTAGATTCATTAAAGAGATTTATTTTATCATTTAATTGTCATAATTGCCTCTTTTGTTCGATAAAAGTATTTGTTGTACGTACGTACCTATCAAGAAAGGAAAGAGAGAAAATAGACCGGTTAATCTTTTTTCAGTTGGTTTCTAAAATTCTAAATGGTTTCTGCCCCCTCTGTTTTATTAATCTCGTAGATTTCATGTTTATTTTTAATTTAATTAATGAACTATAACTATAAATATTTATTTTCATTCTTAACATATTCATTCATATAATTATCGATCGAGTCTTGCCTTCGGTGTTGATTGCTATCCAATTGAAAATAGAACTGCTCGAAACAAGCAGGTAATTGGATACGAGCAAATCATGGTGGTAAACCTAACTGTAACCCCAGACTTGGTTAAAATTAAAATTGAATTCCCTTACCCCGATGTACACTCCCGAATCCCTTCAGTTTCTGTTGACGTGTCAAATTGGATTTTGTTATGCATCATGCGAGTCAAATGCACTAATTGAATTACTACATCAATAATGTAGCATCATCGAATAATGAATAAATCGATAATGAGAGAGGAGAACCACACAGCACAGAAAAACGGCTACTAAACGTAGCCTAATGACGAGGAGGAAGATTTGTGTGTCTTATAACTAAAACATCAAGCAAGCAAAATTTGTTCATCTGTAGTTTAGTCCCCGGAAAATATGTTATTGGTTTGTGTAGCAAGGTAGTTTTTAGCAATCTGTTGGCCTTTTGAAGCTATTATACTTTAAACATTTTATTCGTTCTGTAATTATTTTATGTGCTCAACGTTATTTCTATACTTTTAACCATGTATTCCAAATACTAATTATGAATGCATCGTCCCTGGTACTTACTTTATCCTAGTGTTTCGCTCATTCCTATTCCATTCGATCATATCCTTTCTCCTTCTTACATGTTACAAAAATACACACAAAGACACATACATTACACTTACATGCTGGTCCATTTCATAGCTATCATCAGCGTACTGCGTGCAGAATTGTGTTCTACAGAAAAAACAAATAAAAGAAGAGTACTTGAATCCGAATTTATGAGTAGAGTTTATGCACAATGCAGAATAAAAATAGTTTATGTGCAAAAACTAACGATAGTTGGTTTGCTTGGTAATGTTTGCGTACTGCATTTAATTTTCACTGCTATAAGGTAACAAACTTATTGAATACAGAACACAATTGTGTGGCTCATATAACCATTTACATAAAGGCTTTTTCATCTAAATTGGAGTTCATCTAATTATTATCATTAATGTATCGCATTGTATTGTTTATGGCATTATGATCAATACTCTTTCGGTGGTCGTCGACTGTGATTTAAATTTAATCGCTTCTGTGGTTTTTCCTCTTATTTCTATTCCGCACAGATTACACACTGGCGATTCACCACACAAGTGCGAGTACTGCAACAAGACGTTCACGAGGAAGGAGCACCTGAACAATCACATGCGCCAGCACAGTGGCGACAATCCGCACTGCTGCAACGTGTGCAATAAGACGTTCACCCGTAAGGAGCACCTGATCAACCACATGAGGTAGGTTAGAAGCAAACAAAACAGTGCGCGTTTGCGCGAGCGACCGATGCGGGGTGAAAAATAACGCATACTTAATCGAAACTTTCCTGCTTCCTCGTGGCATCGTCTCTTTCTTTCCGCGCTCCAGCCGATCGCACACCGGCGAGCGACCGTTCCAGTGCGA